>NC_092746.1:122630140-122715138 GCF_047496795.1 Chiloscyllium punctatum | reverse complement strand
TCTCTCTCTCTCTCTCTCTCTCTCTCTCTCTCTCTCTCTCTCTCTCTCTCTCTCTCTCTCCTCCCCTCTCTCTCCTCTTCCCCCCCCCCCCTCTCCTCTCCCCCCCCCCTCTCTCTCTTCCCCCTCCCCAACCCTCTCTCTCTCTCTCTCTCTCACTCACTCACTCACTCACTCACTCACTCTCTCTCTCTCTCTCTCTCTCTCTCTCTCTCTCTCTCTCTCTCTCTCTCCCCTGAACCAGGTTCACTCCCACCCCTCCAGGCACAGTCACCGCTCCATACAGCTGGAATGCCCACATGGCTTCGCTCGCTCTGGGAAGAGTCAGGTCCCGCGGGAGAAGATGCAGCTCTTTGCTGTGCTCTGTATCGAGACCAGCCACTACGTCTCGTTCATCAAATACGGGCCAGAGGACCACCACTGGATGTTCTTCGACAGCATGTCTGACAGACACGGTGAGGACCATTCAGCCCATCGGGCATGCTATACCATTCAATAAGATGATGTTGTACTCTTGTCGATCTCCGGGTTGGTCTCATTCCTTTGTCCAGCAGCGGTTGGACAGCGACAGTTCCCCTCTCTGGTGTGGAGAACATTCTTCCCCCATTCCCTCTGGTTTAAGGTGATGCCCCGCCCCCTCCCCCCCTCTTTCCCCCCCCCCAAGGTGGGCACAGTCATGGGAGATTCTGAGAAGGTAGAGGGGGAAATCTCTGTCCACCTTGGTTTAAAGGAGGATAAGGGGGGAGGGTGGATGGGGTGTGGAGGGGGGGAGGGAGGATGGGTGCTGGATTGGGGAGGGTTTGAAGGGGTTTGGTAGGCTCACCGTGTGGGGTGATATCCGAACACAGTGGCCACAGGCACCTGGTAGAAATGGAGAGGATCATGTTTCAAAAGACACCAAGGTATACGAACAGAGTCTTTGAGTCATACAACATGATGTATGTGGGATTATGTGGGAAGCAAGAGAGGAAATTGCAGTACCGTTGGCAATGATCTTCTCGTCTTCACTGGCAACGGGGGTGGTACCAGGGGACTGGAGAGTAGCGAATGTTGTGCCCCTGTTCAAAAAAGGGAATAGGGATAACCCCAGGAATTACAGGCCAGTTAGTCTTACTTCTGTGGTAGGCAAAGTAATGGAAAGGGTACTGAGGGATAGGATTTACGAGTATCTGGAAAGACACTGCTTGATTAGGGACAGCCAGCACGGATTTGTGAAGGGTAGGTCTTGCCTTACAAGTCTTATTGAATTCTTTGAGGAGGTGACCAAGCATGTGGATGAGGGTAGAGCAGTGGATGTAGTGTACATGGATTTTAGTAAGGCATTTGATAAGGTTCCCCATGGTAGGCTTATGCAGAAAGTCAGGAGGCATGGGATAGAGGGAAATTTGGCCAATTGGATAGAAAACTGGCTAACCGGTCGAAGGCAGAGAGTGGTGGTAGATGGTAAATATTCAGCTTGGAGTCCAGTTACAAGTGGAGTTCCGCAGGGTTCAGTTCTGGGTCCTCTGCTGTTTGTAATTTTTATTAATGACTTGGAAGAGGGAGTCGAAGGGTGGGTCAGTAAATTTGCAGATGATACGAAGATAGGTGGAGTTGTGGACAGTGAGGAGGGCTGTTGTCGGCTGCAGAGGGACTTAGATATGATGCAGAGCTGTGCTGAGGAGTGGCAGATGGAGTTCAACCCTGCCAAGTGTGAGGTTGTCCATTTTGGAAGAACAAATAAGAATGCGGAATACAGGGTTAATGGTAGGGTTCTTAGTCAGGTAGAGGAACAGAGGGATCTTGGGGTCTATGTACATAGATCTTTGAAGGTTTCCACTCAGGTGGATAGAGTTTGTAAGAAGGCCTATGGAGTATTATCGTTCATTAGCAAAGGGATTGAATTCAAGAGTTGTGAAGTGATGTTGCAGCTGTACAGGACTTTGGTTAGGCCACAGTTGGAGTACTGTGTGCAGTTCTGGTCGCCTCACTTTAGGAAAGATGTGGAAGCTTTGGAGAGGGTGCAGAGAAGATTTACCAGGATGTTGCCTGGAATGGAGAGTAGGTCGTATGAGGATAGGTTGAGAGTTCTCGGCCTTTTCTCGTTGGAACGGCGAAGGATGAGGGGTGACTTGATAGAGGTTTATAAGATGATCAGAGGAATAGAGTAGACAGTCAGAAACTTTTTCCCTGGGTACAACAGAGTGTTACAAGGGGACATAAATTTAAGGTGAAGGGTGGAAGGTATAGGGGAGATGTCAGGGGTAGGTTCTTTACCCAGAGAGTGGTGGGGGCATGGAATGCGCTGCCCGTGGGAGTGGTAGAGTCAGAATCATTGGCGACCTTTAAGCGGCATTTGGATAGGTACATGGATGGGTGCTTAATCTAGGTTAGAAGTTCGGCACATCGTGGGCCGAAGGGCCTGTTCTGTGCTGTATTGTTCTATGTTCTATGTTCTAACATGGAAACAGACCCTTCAGTCCCACTCATCCATGCCAACCAAATATCCCAACCCAATCTAGTCCCACGTGCCAGCACCCGCCCCATATCCCTCCAAACCCTTCCTGTTCATAACCCCATCCAGATGCCTTTTAAATGTTGCAATTGTACCAGCCTCCACCACTTCCTCTGGCAGCTCATTCCAAACACGTACCACCCTCTGTGTGAAAAAGTTATGCAGGTCTGGCACGGGAGAATGGGACTGACCGGGTTGCTCTGAGAGAGGGCTGGCATGGACATGATGGGCCGAATTCTGTCATGGGGAAAGTCAACATTTCAGAAAAAACCCTTCATCAAAAATCAGGCTTTTGCCTGAAATATCGATTGTCCTGCTCCTCGGATGCTGCCTGACCTGCTGTGCTTTTCCAGCACCACTCTGATCTAAACTCTGGTTTCCAGCATCTGCAGTCCTCACTTTTGCCAAATTCTATCATGGCTCTGTGACTGCCTGCCTTGGTCATGGGTTATGGTGCATTACTTCCTGCAGTGCTCTGCAACGCCAGCAGGGGGCACTCCATTCCCAGCAAAGAATGTCGGCCAGTTTGATTTTCCTCCTGCCCCATTACTGCCCTCTGTGCCTCTCCTTCCTGCCTCCTGACCCTTGCCCCAGTACCTCAGGCAGGGATGCCTAGTTCTGTCACAATGACCAGTGCCATCTCATGGAAGAATATTCCAGAATAAGAGAGTTCAAATCCTAGCGAGGGATTTGTTTTGATTTTGACCCAGTGACAGTGAAGGAACAGTGATACATTTCCAAGTCAGGATGGTGAGTGGCTTGGAGGAGAACTCGCAAGGGGAGGTGGTTCCCTGGTTTGGCGTATATGTGACTCCAGGCTTACAGCAATGTTGTTGACGCTTAATTGCCCCCAGAGGCCAATTGGGAATGGGCAATAAATGCTGGCCTAGCCAGTGATGTCCTTATTTTACCAGCTAATTGAGGGGGGAAATAAATGCATCTTTTGGGATTAGGAAAAGGAACAGTGCTGGGAAGAGGGGACATTGAGGGGTGGCACACTGACATGTATAAAATTGAGGAAATGGAAAGTCCTATTTCCCTGTGTGGAGGGCTCCATTACCTGAGGGTGGGGCAGGGACGTAGATTGAGGGAGGACATAGGGGGTTCAGAGGGGTTAAAGGAGAAATGTTTCCATTCAGAGGGTGGCTAGGAGCCCAGTACCTGAGCCCACAGTGAAGTCAAACCCACCGCCCTCCCCACCAGGCACCGTAATAGAGCAAGAGTTGGAAATTGGGATCAGACTGGATAGCTTTTTCTGGGCCAGCAGATAGTGATGGGCCAAATTGCCTTTTCCCAGCTTCTCCAATCCTCCTGATTCCAAACCTGGCCCTGGACTCTCTCTTTAACACCGCACCCCCCCAACATTTCAAATTTATCTGTCAGAAGGTTTTTAAAATGTGGCGAGGATTCGAGGGGGGAAGGTGCAGGTGAACTTTCACCTTTTGATGGAGAAATTGAGAGCTCATATGATCTGAATTCAAATTGAGGAGCAAAACCTGGAAAGACACCCTCACTCACAAAGTTGTGGAATTCTAGAACGTTCTTCACCCAGAAGGCCAAGGCCCACAGGAGCCAATCAGTGTTCTTAATACTTTCAGTCAGCGGACCAGGGAGTCGTGCCACCTGACTGTAGTGCATGGGATCTTCCTGTGCACGTGGTTGGCTGCTCCTTTTGTTTTAGGCGAAAGTGAGGACTGCAGATGCTGGAGATCAGTGGTGCTGGAAAAGCACAGCAGGTCAGGCAGTATCCGAGGAGCAGGAGAATAGACATTTCAGACAAAAGCCCTTCATCAGGGCTCCTTTTTTTTAATTGTGAGAGATGCTCTGAAGGCGAGAATTTGGAGCTGGAAGTGGCCATTCGGCCCTTCGAGGCTGTTCATTCTTTGACTAGCTCAGGACTAATCTCCCTCTTGATTTCTTTGGCATTTATCGATCTGTGTTGGACGCACTCGATGATTGACTAAGCTTCCCCAGGCCCCCTGAGGCAGAGAGCTCCAGCAACCTGTATCTTTCTTTCTTTCTTTCTTTCTTTCTTTCTCTCTCTCTCTCTCTCTCTCTCTCTGGCTGGGCCAAATTGGTCCTCCTGACCCAGAGATAGGGACAATATCACCGCCACACCAATGCCTGGTGTGATGGGTTATATTTTTCTGTCCTGAGGTGGTGGGAAGGTTTCTATATAAATGTCAGACTTCCTGAATGGATTTTGTCTTGTCCTTTTTTTTTTCCTTTCCTCGCATGTGCTGCCGGTCGGACCCTGTAGGTGGCGAGAGCGGGTACAACATCCCCACGGTGACGCTGTGCCCGGAAGTGGCGAAATACACCCAGCGCTCAGCTGCCCAGTTGGCCAAAGAGAACCCGCGGGACATGGAGGGTGTGGCCAAACGCCAGCTGTGTGATGCCTACATGTACCTGTACGAACACCCGCGCATGGCCGTCTACAAGTGAGCAGCACTCCCCCCGGCCCAGCACCGGGGTAGGGGCTGGTGGAGGACGGCGGGGGGGGGGGGCGCGGGGGGGTGTAAATAGGGGAGGGTGGGCTTTACTGTACCAGGAGAACCAATCGAGACAGCCGTCCCACATCGACCTTGTTGCTGGGGGGAGGGGAGTTGGTGAGATTTGGAGGGGGATTATCAGGTTGGACGGGGGTGGCTGTGGGTCAGCAATGTGGAGGGTCAGAGGGGAGGTTACCCCAAGCGAGTTTGGGTTTGGCTTTGAGCTCCCGCTGTGGGCTTACCCAGCAAGCTTTCTCTGCACACGCTAGCCTTTACCTCCTGCCCCGCACAGCTTTAGCGCCACATTAAAAAGCTTCTGACAATCTCCTGTTTCCGGAAGCCTTCTCTGTTCCAATTAGTTCACTGGTGCCATGGCCAGCGCTGACAGAGCCAGCTCCTCATTGCTTTTGAGAACTTGTCGGCCGTCATGTTCTGGTTTGAAGTGGAAGCTGACATTTGTGTTTTCCTATCGGCGTTTATTTGCAGAGTCCCCCCACCCCGAGCACTATTTCAGTCTGCTGCTATTTAGGTGAGAGTATATCAATCCCCTCTCAATGGAACACCACCAAATAACATACAATTAACAACAGCAAGCTTTTGGGTTCTGGTGGTATGTTGGTGATATCCTACCTCAAGACCAGAAGGTCCAGGTTAAGTCCCATCTCAGGGCGTGTTGTTCCAGTGGTGTTTCATAACCGGCCTGAACAAAATATTTACAGCACTGATCCCCCCCCACTTTGCAATGCTGCTGTGTTTGATGAAGACGTTTCTATGCGTTGGTGAGCACACATCCCAAAGTCAGGTCTAACGACCAGCATTTAAGAACCTTTGTCATGTGCACGATCGCCTTAAAATTGTGAGAGTCAATGTTTTACTAAAGACCCCCGTGACACTGTTTGGGATGGCTTAGACCCAATGATGGTGTAGAACCAGCCAATATGTTCAAACTAGAAATAGGAGTAGGCCATTCAGCCCCTCAGGTCTGCTCCACCATTCAATAAGATCATGGCGGATCCGATTGTAATCTCAAACTCACTGATAACCTTTCACCCTCCAGCAAGAATCTGTCAATCTCTGCCTTAATAATATTGAAGAACTCTTCTGCCACCATCATTTCAGGAAGAGAGTTTCATACTTTTAATTTTTAAAACATCTATTGACAGGACATAGGCGTCACTGGCTGGGCCCAGCAATTATTGCCCGTCCCTAGTTGCCCCTAGAGAAGGTGGGGGTGAGCTGCCGCCTTGAACCGCTGCAGTCCACCTGTTGTGGGTTGACCCACAAATGCCCTGAGGGAGGGGAATTCCAGGATTTTGACCCAGGCACAGTGAAGGAAAGGCAATATTTTCCAAGTCTGGTTGGTGAGTGAGACCATGCTCTCAATCTTGGTTTTCTCTGGCCCCTCCGTTTTGAAACATTATACACATTTACGCAGCCACCTCAAACTTGATTCCCTCCCGGCTCGGGGCGGTTCCAGAACAAGGAGGAATTCTCTCTTCCTAATTTCCATTTCCACTCAGGCTGCCAGTGGAGATTTCTGCTGACTGTGTGTTTGCAATTTTGTTTCTTGTTTTCTGTTGTGGAGTTTGTCAGATTTGTATTTGCAAATCATCTTAACTTTAAATAAAAAGAAAACATTTTATCTCATTTTAGTTTTTTTTTGTTGGCAATGTTGGACGAAACTTAATTTGAAATTGGGTCCAGGCCATTGTAGCTGGAGGCCATTCACCCATCCTGCCCCTGCCAGTTGACTGCTTACCCAGTGCCACTTACCAACCTTTTCAGCAAAGCCCTGTAAATACTTTCTCTCCAGATAACAACCCAATTCCCTCCTGAAAGCTCTGATTAAACTGACCTCTGCCTTGCCCTCAAGCAGTGGTTTCCAGATCCTAACCACTTGTGACACACACGCAAAAAAAAGTCTTATTCTTCCTGTCAATCGATATAAATCACTGCCCTCTGATTCTCAATCCTTCCGCTAACGTCGGCAATGTTTCTCTATCTGCTCTGTCCAAGCCCTTGTGATTTTGGAAACTTGTATCAAATCTCATCTCGCTCTTCTGAAGCAAAACAGCCCG
This sequence comes from Chiloscyllium punctatum, assembly GCF_047496795.1. Classification (NCBI taxonomy): domain Eukaryota; kingdom Metazoa; phylum Chordata; class Chondrichthyes; order Orectolobiformes; family Hemiscylliidae; genus Chiloscyllium; species Chiloscyllium punctatum. The sequence continues at coordinate 122,708,077 of NC_092746.1, read as the reverse complement.
TAACCTTTTCTTTTTCAAGAGTCATAGCAATGTACAGCACGGAAACAGATCCTTCTTGTTTGAGCCATAGGGAGAGGCTGTTTTTCCCTGGAGTGTTGGAGGCTGAGGGGTGACCTGACGGGTTTATAAAATCATGAGGGGCATGGACAGGGTGTATATAGTCCATTTCTTCTTCCTCAGAGTAGGGTGAGTCCAAAACTAGAGGGCAACAGTTTAAAGTGAGAGGGGAAAGACTTTAAAAGGGACCTGAGGGACCACATTTTCACACAGAGGGTGGTGCGTTGATGGGATGAGCTGCCCGAGGAAGTGTAGGAGGCTGGTTCAGTTACAATATTTAAAAGGCATCTGGATAGTATAGGAAGGTTTTGGAGGGATATGGGCCAAGTGCTGACAAAAGAGACTAGATTTAATATATATCTACATAACGTGATGTTCCACATTCCTAGAAGCATTCTCGTGAAATTTTCTGCACTGTCATAGAGTCATACAGCACGGAAACAGACCCTTCGGTCCAACCAGTCCATGCCGACCATCATCCCAAACTAAACTGGTCCTGGTCCCAGCTGCCTGCTCCTGGCCCCTCTCCCTTCCTAAAGCACTGGACACAACACGCCAGCAGAGATCAAACCAGCTTTTCATCCAAGTTTATCATAACTTCCTTGCATTTGTTCTTGATAATACACAATGTAGCATTATGTGTTTTAACTGCACTCCCCAGTTCTTTTGTGTATCCTCTTTTCAAATTATCCCCTGGCTTTTGTGTTGTCTGTGTTCTTTCAATCAAAATGAATAACTTCACACTTCTCTGCATTAAGTTTCATCTACCACTTATCTGCCAATTATTCCTTATTTTTACCCAAGTTCCGTATTCTCCTTGTCACAGCTCGTGAGTGTTGCCTCCATTTTGATTTTCTGCTCAGGACACCAATGTCCAGGTTATTATGTTCAGGAGCAGCAAGGCTGCCAGGACTGAGCCCTGGGAAACTCTGCTACAAACCTGACCTCCAGCCCAAGAACCATGCATTTACCATTAACCAAGTTCGAAAGCAGGGTCACAGGTTAACTTTGTTTTTCCCTCCCCCCTCTACATCAATGGAGCTGAGCTTGAGAGGATGGAGTGTAACTGATAACCGGTCCTGAACTTCCCACATGGATGTGATGGTCAAGAAGGCACAACAATACTTTTCCTTCCTCAGGTGGCTCAGGAAATTTGGCATGTCCTTAAGGATCCTCACCAACTTTTTTACAGATGCAGCATTGAAAGCATATGGTCTGGATGCATAACTGCCTGATATGGCAACCATAAGAAACTACAGAAGGTGGTCTGCGTAGCCCAGACCATCATGAAAGCCAGCCTTCCATCAGTGAACTCCATTTACCCAATTGCTACGCGGAAAGGCTGCCAGCATCAAACATCCATCACACCCCAGTAATATTCTCCTATAACCCCTTCCGTCAGGCAGAAGATACAGAAGCCTGAATACACGCACCAGCAGGATCAGGAACAGCTTCTTCTTGTCAGTTTAGACTGAATGGACGCTCTAGCCTCCAATAATGCTGATCTTGCTAACATTGATCTCATCCAGCACATGACCTGTGCAGTGGAATCTGTATGCCACTAAGTCTTTTTGATCTGTACATCCTTGCCTACTATGATCTACCTTCACTGCTTGGAAACAAAGTCTTTCACTGTAGTTCGGTACACATGACAATACATCAATCAATTAGAGAATCAATCAACCCTAAATGATGCCAGATCTGCTGAGTTTCTCCAGTAGCTTCTGCTTTTGTTTCCGATTTCTACCATCTGCTGCTCTCGGTTTTATTTTATGCATTTCTCATTGCGCGCTCTCTCTCTCTCTCTCTCTCTCTCTCTCTCTCGTTTTCCTGTCACTCGGCCAGTTCCGTAACTGTGTTGTTAATGTCCCTTTTACTCAGTAAAGTCTAACTTTGCTCTCATTTTGTTAAAAAATGGCCTTTTGGTAGTCTCTGTACAACATAGGGATAACATTATGGGCGACACGGTGGCACAGTGGTTAGCACTGCTGCCTCACAGCGCCAGAGACCCGGGTTCAATTCCCGCCTCAGACGACTGACTGTGTGGAGTTTGCACGTTCTCCCTGTGTCTGCGTGGGTTTCCTCCAGGTGCTCTGGTTTCCTCCCACAGTCCAAAGATGTGCAGGTCAGGTGAATTGGCCATGCTAAATTGCCCGTAGTGTTAGGTAAGGGGTAAATGTAGGGGTATGGGTGGGCTGCGCCGAAGGGCCTGTTTCCACACTGTAACGTAACGTAATGTAATGTAATGTAATCTAATCTAATCTAATTACCTTCATCGATCTTCTCTGTAATCTCGTCATAAACACTGCAGCATGTTAGTTAGCTATGATTTGCCTTTAGCAAATAACTTTTGAAGTTCTGCTTATTGGGTTCTTTTACAAAATGCTGACTTCAGGGCCACATCCCTCAAGACTGCACAGTAGGGACCACGGGTCCTGATCCTCTTCCCCAAGTGGAATTCTCTTTGGCCACTCTCTGCTGGCCTTGAACATGATGTCCAGCATTCTAGCTAGCACTGAGGGAGAGATTGTGATGCTAAACTAAAAAGCTAATCGTCAACTTCAGGAAACCAGGAGGAGGGCACACCCCTCTCTACCCCAATGGAGCTGAGGTGGAGAGGATCAAGAGCATCAAGTTCCTGGGAGTGACAATCACCAACTATGTGTCCTGCTTCATCCCCATTGATGCAATGGTTACAAAAGCACAACAACACCTTTACTTCCTCAGGAGGCTAAGGAAATTCAGTGTGTCCGTAAATAGATTACCTACAGTATGGAAACAGGCCCTTCGGCCTAACAGGTCCACACCAACCCTCTGAAGAGTAACCCACCCAAACCTATTCCCCTGCCCTACATTTACCACCTGACACATAGGCATTTATCAATTTTTAGAGATGCACCATAGAAAGCATTCTATCTGAGTGCATCACAACTTGGTATGGTAACTGCTCTGCCCAGGACTGTAAGAGATTACAGAGAATTCTGAACACCGTCCACACCATCACGCAAGCCAACCTTCAAGCTTGTGACTCCTTTCCCACTGCCTCAGAAAGGCAGCCAACATCAAAGACCCTTCCCACCCCGGTTAGAATCTCTTCCAACCTCTTCCGTCAGGCAGAAGATACAGAAGCTTAAACACACGTACTAACAGATTCAAGGACAGCTGCTTCTCTGCTGTTATTAGACTACTGAATGGACCTCTCCAATTTCAAATCGAATGTAGACCTCGCGTTCTGTGCACCTTGTCTGCAGCTGTAGCATTGTATTCCTTGCTCTGTTCTATCACCCTGTGATCTTTGTACAGTGTGATCTCCCTGTACTGCTGGCAAAACAAAACCTTTCACTGTACCAAGGTACGTGACAATAATAAATCAACTCAAATCAAATCCTGCACTCACATCAGTTCCTGTGGAGATGCCTGACTGCGAGAGACGGATGCAGCGGGAATGGTCTGCCAGTCTAGTAGACACTACTGGTATAGAGGACCAGCTTAATGTCCAGAGGCACATGGGTTCAAATCCCATCATGCCAGCTGGTGGGATTAAAAATCAATTGATAAAATCTGGAACTGAAAGCTAGTTTTAGTGATGGTGACCCTGACAACTGTCATTGCTAGCTGTACAATCCCATCTGGTTCACTAATGGCCCTTTAGGGAAGTGAATCTGCCACCCTCGCCTGGGCTGGCCTATATGTGATTCCAGACCCACAGTAATGGGGTTGACTTTCAACTGTCCTCCGAAACGGCAAAACTAAGCCCAGTTAGGGATGGGCAATATATATTGGCCTTGCTAGTGATGGTCATGTTCCACCGAAAATGGTGAAAACAGACTCCTGTAGCACCTTCCTTTGTTCAATCCTTCTCCTGGCTCTGTCTAGCTGAGTGAGGCCTGGTGATGTGAGCTTAGTGCTCACCAGGCTGTCCCAGTCTTACTAGGCTGACTCTGTCTCACCAGGCCCTCCCAGTCTCAACAGGCCCTCCTGATCTCGCCAGGCCCTCCCACACTCACCAGGCTGTCCCGATCTCACTAGGCCATCCCTTCCCCCTCCCCCCCCCCGTCCCTTGGCACCCTGATTCTTCCGTCGTGTTTATCATTGCTGCTACTTTCACTTTCATTTTGTGAATGAGTTAAAATGCTTGAGTCATTGCGTGGAAGATACAGTGTATAAGCTGGGAATGGAAAACACTGAAAACACTTTTCTCATGTCCTCTTCACTCACTCTCCCTCATCTCTCTTTCTCCCTGTCACCTTCTAATACTTTCTCTCACCTCCTTGCTGTTTTTCTCTCCCATTTCTTTCTTACTTTTTTCCTTTCTCTTCACTCCTTTTTTCCTCGCTTTCCCTTTTTTCTCTCCCTTCTTCCTTTTCACTTTCTTCCACCGTCCTCTCTATACTTCATCGCCTTCTGTTCTCCATCCATTGCCTCTTGTTCTCACTCGATTCCCCTTCCTCTCTCTCTCTCTCTCACTCCCACTCTCTCTCTCCCTTTTTCACTCTCCTATTTCTTTCATCCTATTGCTCTGTTATATTTTCCAAGTCTTTCTCTCTCACTCTTCTTCTTTGCCTCACTCCTCATGTTTCCCTCTCTCTGTCCTCCTCTTCCCATCCTCTCAATCTCCCCTCCAGGATTAGATCAATCTAACCTCTTTTCCCTCTTCCCTCCCCCCCCCAGCCCCCCTCCCCCTCCCCCCCCCCACCCACACCCGTACCCCTCCCCCCCCCACCCCCCACCCCCCCCTTCCCCCCCCTCCCCCCTCCACCCCCCACCCCCCCTTCCCCCCCCTCCACCCCCCTCCCTCCCCCCCCCTCCCTCCCCCCCTCCCCCCCCCATCCCTCCCCCCTCACTCCCTCCCCCCTCCCTCCCCCTCCCTCCACTCTAGCCAGTATTCAATCGCATTTTAAAACCTGGGGTCTATTCTCACAGCATGACCTCATGTTAAGCCTGGGTCAGACTAACCTTCCAGGCTTCACACAGCGACTCGGACGAATGGGAAAATTCCAGGAGGAAATGCAGGAAAGCTCAAACCAATGCTAAAGGCTTCCGGGAACTGTAACAGTTTGGCATGTCAGGGAACATCAGGGGAGGGGATTGGAAAGCTAAACTTTTCACAGGTAGAGCTTAGAAAATATGCCAGATGAACAGCATTAAAATAAACACAAGCTGAACAGGGATGGCACGGTGGCTCGGTGGTTAGCACTGCTGCCTCATAGCCCCAGGGACCCAGGTTCGATTCCACCCTCAGGTGACTGTCTGGAGTTTGCACGTTCTCCCTGTGTCTGCGTGGGTTTCCTCTCACAATCCACAGATGTACAGGTTAGGGTCAATTGGCCATGACAAATTGCCCATAGTGTGCAGGTTAGGTGAGGTAACCCTGGGAAATGTAGGGGCCCAGGGATTGGGTGAGATACTCTTCAGAGAGTCAGTGTGGACTTGCTGGGCAGAATGGCCTGCTTCCACACTGTAGGGATTCTATGAAAAAAACTAAAAGAACCTCCCCCCCCCAGTTTTAATATTTTCATCACCGATATTTATGGATCACAAGAATTGGAAAGTAGAAAGTTTGCCCGATTCCCGGATGTAAAAGTGTTACAGTGTGATGCCTTGGTCAAGGAGAGTCGTCTGCTGGAGAAGCAAAAAAACTTTGCGACGTACAGTGAAACCTTCGAATGAGAGGAACAAGATCACGTTTGCGGGAAACTTTAAGGAGCGGCAATGACCCAGTGGTATTATCACTGACCTGGTAATCACTACAGGTGACTCCAGACCCACAGCAATGTGGTTGACTCTGAACTGCCCTCTGAAATGGCCGAGCAAGCCAGGAATGCTATCAATCGCTAAGAAGTCTCATCAGAGAAATGAAACTGCGTGGACCACCTGTCATCGCCCCAGGCATTGGGAAAAACAAATCAGAAATAGGCCTGTCGACCCTGCAGAGTCCTCCTCACTAACATCTGGGGGCTAGGGCCAACATTGGGAGAGCTGTCTGACAGACTGGTCAAACAACAGCCTGACATAGTCATACTCACGGGATCATACCTCACAGACAATGTCCCAGACACCACCATCCCCATCCCTGGATATATCCTGTCCCACCGGGAGGACAGACCCAGCAGAGAGGGTGGCACCGTGGGATACAGTCAGGAGGGAGTTACTCTGGGAGTCCTCAACATTGACTCCAGACCCCATGAAGTCTCATGGCTTCAGGTTAAACATGGACAAGGAACCCTCCTGCTGATTCCCATGTACCATCCTCCCTCAGCTGATGGATCAGTTTCTCCTCCATGTTAAACAACACTTGGAGGGAGCACTGAGGGTGGTAAGGACACAGAGTGTACTCTGGGCGGGGGGTTTCACTGTCCACCACCAAGAGGGTCTCAGCAGCAGCATTACTGACCGAGCTGGTCGGGTCCTAAAGGACACAGCTGCTAGACTGGGTCTGCGGCAGGTGGGGAGGGAACCAACAAGAGGGAAAAACACACTCAACCTCATCCTTCCCAATCTGCCGGCTGCAGGTGCATCTGTCCATGACAGTATCGGTAAGAGTGACCACCGCACAGTCCTAGTGGAGACAAAGTCCCACCTTCACATTGAGAATACCCTCCATCGTGTTGTGTGGCACTATCACCGTGCTAAATGGGACAGACTTCAAACAGATCCAGTAACTCAAGCCTGGGCATCCATGAGGCACTGTGGGTCACCAACAGCAGCAGAACTGTACTCCAGCACAATCTGTAACCTCATGGCCCGGCATATCCCTCACTCAACCATTACCATCACGCCAGGAGATCAACCCTGGTTCAATGGAGAGTGCAGGAGGGCATGCCAGGAGCAGCACCAGGCATCCCTGAAGATGAGGTGTCAACCTGGTGAATACTTGGAGGTTTTTCAGGAAGGTCCAGGGACTATCAAAGGAGCCAAGGCCACCTTTCACGTTGACCGGGAAGTAATTCCATGATTCTGCAAGGCCCGCCCAGTGCTATTCGCCTCACGGGCAAAAGTACAGGTAGAAAGTAGGAGGCTGGAAAACGAAGGAATCATCAAACCCGTCCAGTTTGTGGAATGGGCTGCACCGGCCAAACTGGTTGTGAAGCTCGACAGGTCGATGGGGATATTAAACAAACAGGAAACTGTTTCTCGCAGCTGGATAAATACCCAATCCCTTGCATAGAGGATTTATGCACAAAGATGGAAGGGGGCTGTTCTTCACAAAAGCTGGATGTAAGCCATGCGTACCTGCGATTGGGTTTAGGTAAGGATTCCTAAAGGTATGCTACAATTAATGCCCATAAAGGTTGGTACCCATATACGAGACTGCCATTTGGGGTATCATCAGCCTGTGCCATTTTTCAGCGGATGATGGAGAACATATTAGAAGGTCTATCCCAGGTTGACATTTATCTGGATGATGTGATAATAACAGGGAAGATCAATAAAGAGCAGTTAGAGAACTTGGAAATAGTCTAGACATTTCTCCAAGGTGGATGTATGCCTAAGAAGGGAAAATTCTGTGCTCCAGGTACCCCCAGTGACCTACATGGGCTACAGAGTCAACAAGACTGGGCTACTGCTCCTCAGATGCTGTCTGACCTGCTGTGCTTTTCCAGCACTACACTCTGACCTCCAGCAGTCTGGAGTCCTCACTTTCTCCAATTGGAAGATAAAGTGAGGATGATCAAAGGGGCCCCAGTTCCCATGTCTGTACGAGAGCTTTTGTCTTACCCTGGGCTAGTGAATTATTACAGAAAGTTCACACATTACCCGGCCTCCATCCTGGCACATTTGCAGCAACTCCTCAAAAAGGGTCAGCCTCGGAAATGGTTGCGTAGCTAAGCCATCGCTTTCAGGGAAGTGAAGAAACAGCCATCGTCCTCTAAGGTATTGGCGGATTATGATCCCACACTAGAAATCTGGTACTGACATAAGCTGCCTCCCTACACGGCATCGGGGTAATACTAGCTCATAAAAACTGAAAGAATTGCTTATGTTGGAAATCAGAAACAAAAAGCAGAAGTCACTGGGCAAACTCAGCAGGTCTGGCAGCATCAATGGAGAGAAATCAGAGTTAATGTTTCGGGTCTGGTGACCCTTGCTAAGAACTGGAGTTTGACATATAAGGACAGCTCCATACTACCCATCATCCAATGGGCTGGCAGAAAGAGTAGCCTAAACTTTGAAGGCAGGCTTAAAGAAACAGCCTACAGTTTCACTCAATACCAAACTGTCCCAGTTCCTGTTTGATTATGGGACCATCCCTCACACAACCACAGGGATAGGTCCAGCAAAGTTGCTGATGGGGAGAAGACTCCTCACCAGGACAAATCTGATCTTCCTGAATTGGGGGTAAAGGGGAGGGTGAAACCATATCAGGAACGCCAATGCTGGGCACAAGACTGCGCCAAGCGAGAGTGACAGTTTACTTCAGGGGATGGGGTTTGGTGCATGAACCGTGGGAATGGCCCTGCGTGGGTGAGAGGCGAGGTTGATGCGAGATCAAGTCCGGTGACATATAAACTTCAGGTAGGTGTGAGAGTCCTGAACAAGCACGAGGACCATGCAAACTCGCAAACGGTGCGTCAGCCCAAACCTTGCCTGACTGTTCTGGAACCCCTGGGTTCTCATGTTCTGAAGACACCTCAGAATCTGAGACGGACACAGCGGATATCGCCACCTCTGCACCTTTGCCGCGCGAAGAAGAGAATGAATTTCTCCCGAGATATTCCGGGCACAAGAGGCGAGTTATTGTGCGTTACACACCACCCGGATCCGAGGAGTTGGAGCTAACTGACCCAGTGCTAAATTCCACCCCTCCAGGCAGCCTATGCCCCCAGACATACTGTGTGTGTGTGTGTGGGGGGGGGTCAGGTGAGAGGAGGGGTGAAGGGGGGAGGAGAGCATGGGGAGGGGCATGTGGTGATTGTAACAAAGATAGCCTCAGAATATGAGTTCTGTGGTTGTGGCTGTTAACCTGGTCCAATCAGGGAGCCCTGTTTGACAGATATAAACAAGAGTGTAGCATTGCCCTTTGATGTGAAGGGCAGTGCTTGTCACTAGCCACTTGGGTGTCTTTCCTATCTTCCTGGTGGTGGAAATTGAATAAAGATTTGTGCAAGAAAGAAAAAAAAATAAACAAGAGTGTAGCATTGCCCTGTGGTTTGAAGGGCAGTGCTTGTCACTGGCCACTCGGGTGTTTTCCCTATCTTTCCTGGTGGTGGAAATTGAATAAAGATTTGTGCACTTTGTGTCTTTCACTGTGTTTCACACCTGCACACACACACACACACACACACACACACACACCATGGGTGCTGGGGAAAAAAAATAAGCACTACCGCAGTTAGGCGGTAGTGTGGGGGTTAAATAAATGAAAAAAAAACATATAAAAAGGGTGATTGTTACCCTTCCCTTCACTGTTTTGATAAAGAATAGAAAAAAGAAATAAAAAAAAAAATAAAAAAAAGAAAAAAAAGAAAAAAAATAAACAAGAGTGTAGCATTGCCCTTTGATGTGAAGGGCAGTGCTTGTCACTAGCCACTCGGGTGTTTTTCCTATCTTCCTGGTGGTGGAAATTGAATAAAGATTTGTGCAAGAAAGAAAAAAAAATAAACAAGAGTGTAGCATTGCCCTGTGGTTTGAAGGGCAGTGCTTGTCACTGGCCACTCGGGTGTTCTTCCTATCTTCCTGGTGGTGGAAATTGAATAAAGATTTGTGCACTTTGTGTCTTTCACTGTGTCTCACATCTACACACACACACAATGGGTGCTGGGGAAAAAATAAGCACTACCGCACTTAGGCGGTAGTGTGGGGGTTAAATAAGGAAAAAAAAGCAAAAAAAAAATAAAAAAAATAAAAAATAAACAAGGGTGTAGCATTGCCCTTTGATGTGAAGGGCAGTGCTTGTCACTGGCCACTCGGGTGTTTTTCCTATCTTCCTGGTGGTGGAAATTGAATAAAGATTCGTGCACTTTGTGTCCTTCACTGTGTTTTACACCTGTCCACACACACACCATGGGTGCTGGGGAAAAAATAAGCACTACTGCAGTTAGGCGGTAGTGTGGGGGTAAAAAATTAAAAGAAAAAAAAAGAATAGAAGACTCAGCAAAAAAAAATAAAAAAAATAAACAAGAGTGTCAGGGATTTTGCTCACTCTGAGAGTCTCACTCAAGGACTGTCCGGTGATTAGGTGACGATGGATTTATTTTAGTTACCATCACTGAATCCCCCACTGCCAACATCCTGGGGGTTACCATTGACCACAAACTCAGCTGGACTTACCACATAAACACAGTGGCTACAAGAGCAGGTCAGAGGTTGGGAATCCCGCAGTGAGTAACTCACCTCCTGACTCCTCAAGACCTGTCCACCATCTACAAGGCACAAGTCAGGAGCGTGGTGGAATACTCCCCACTTGCCTGGATGGGGGCAGCTCCAACAACACTCAAGAAGCTTGACACCATCCAGGACAGAGCAGCCCACTTGATTGGCACCACATCCACAAGCATCCACTCCCTCCACCACCGACACTCAGTAATAGCAGTGTGTACTGTGTACAAGATGCACTGGAGAAATTCTTCAAAGATCCACAGACAGCACCTTCCAAACCCATGACCACTTCCATCTCAAAGGACAGGGGCAGCAGATACATGGGAACACCACCCCCTACAAGATCCCCTTCAAATCACTCACTGTCCTGGCTGGGAAATATATTGCCGTCACTGGGTCAAATTCCTGGAATTCCCTCCCTAAGGGCATTGTGGGTCAACCCACAGTAGGTGGGCTGCAGCGGTTCAAGAAGGCAGCTCACCCCCACCTTCTCAAGGGGCAACTAGGGACAGGTAATAAATGCTGGGCCCAGTCAGTGACCCCCAGGTCCCACAAATGAATAAAAGAGAAACCTTTTCGACCCAGATCAGATCTAGTTCAGCAGTTCTGCTGAACACAGCAAAAGAGGAGGAATGTGGGGGGTGCTGTGTGTCCGCTCACCCGTTACAAACTAAATCTGTGATGTCTTATCAGCAATGTGTGTGCTGGAGGAGGCCAGTGTCAGGATGCTGTTTGACCTGATAAATGTTTCATTGTGCTGCCAGATGCTGCTGTTCCTTCAGGAACTCCGAGCCTATCTCAGGCCAAAGTGTTACTTCACCCGGTTACGTGCTGACTCCAGTCAAATGAAAGGCATTGAGTTTGTAAGCGGAGCCTTGAACTCTCTGTGGGAGCGTTAACACTCACCATTCCTGTTCACGGTGAGAGGGCACCATCTTCACAACTGGAATCAGCAAACAACTTGGTCTATCACTTTCTCTCAAACACAACATTGACACACACAGACTCATTTGTCCCCGTGGTGACCACCCTCAAAGGCAGGAAGGTCTTAGAAGGACAAATTATGAAGAAAGGTGTGATATAAGAGACTTGTATCCCCTTGACGACAGGAGACTGAGAGCTGATCCGATTGAGCAGCTGAAGATGATGATGGGATTTGATCGGTTAGATAGAGGGAAACTCTGTTCCATGAGGAGAGTCTAGAACAAAGAGGCAGGACCTTTGACCTCCTTGTTTGTTGAGAATCTGCTGACCTCTGCCCTAAAGATTCAAAGGCCCTGTTTGCACTGACTGTTGACGACGGGAGTTCACAACAGTAACCAGCCTCCATAGGAAAAGATGGCCCAATCACTGGGCTACCTGCCTTAATGCATAGTCATTAGCAATCACTCACTCTCCAGTCTGTTTGTCACCTCAGGGACTCCATGTCTCTGGTCCTGGGTGTTGGAGGTCTGTGTGTGGATGATGATCCCAATTCTGGAGCCACATTTCCAGCCACATGTTTGGCAGGTGTATCTGGGAAGTGGGATGAGACTTTGTCTTTGATTGCTGGCATTCCTTTCTCCAGTTTCTTTTTCTATGCTTCCTCTTGCCAATGGGTGTTCTGAAAGAATTCTACCCCTCTAAAGGAGCTTTCTCCAAGTCGGTTTCTTTGGGAGCAGGATCTCTGAAGTGTTGGAGCTCTCTGCTGTATTTCTTGAGGGAGGACATCAGGGAATCTTTGAAACACTCCCTTCAGCCTCCTGTCACTCAAGTGCCTTCCTTGAGCTGGATAAAGATGATTTGCTTTGGCAGTCAGAACTTGGGTAATCCTAAATACATGGCCAACCATTGGCATTGGTTTTGGATGATCATGGTGCTATTGGCTGCTTCAAGGACACTGATGTTGGTATGCCTGTTTCCCCTGTTGAGGTCATGAATCCTTCTCAAACACTGATGGTACTTACCAAAGGCATTGAGATGGTGTCTATATGTAAAGCATGTTTCAGAGCCATATCATGGTATAATGGCTGCAGAAAGGCAGTTTGAGGGGTATCTGCCTTTGGAGGTAGTATGGGCTGAAGTCAGAAATAGGAAAGGAGTAGTCATCTTGTTGGGTGTTTACTATAGGCCCCCCAATAGCAGCAGAGATGTGGAGAAACAGATTGGGAAACAGATTTTGGAAAGGTGCAGAAGCCACAGGGTAGTAGTCATGGGCGATTTCAACTTCCCAAATATTGATTGGAAGCTCTTTAGATCAAGTAGATTGGATGGGGCGGTGTTTGTGCAGTGTGTCCAGGAAGATTTTCTAACTCAGTATGTAGATTGTCCGACCAGAGGGGAGGCCATATTGGATTTGGTACTTGGTAACAAACCGGGACAAGTGATGGGCTTGTTAGTGGGTGAGCATTTTGGTGATGGTGACCACAATTCTGTGACTTTCACCTTGGTTATGGAGAGAGATAGGTGCGTGCAACAGTGCAGGTTTTACAATTGGGGGAAGGGTAAATACGGTGCTGCAAGACAGGATCTGAGGAGCATAAGTTGGGAGCATAGGCTGTCTGGGAAGGATGCCGTTGAAATGTGGAACTTTTTCAAGGAACAGATACGACGTGTCCTTGATATGTATGTACCTGTCAGGCAGGAAAGAGATGGTCGTGTGAGGGAACCTTGGTTGACGAGGGAGGTTGAATGTCTTGTAAAGAGGAAGAAGGAGGCTTACATAAGGTTGAGGAAACAAGGTTCAGACAGAGCATTGGAGGGATACAGGATATCCAGGAGAGAGCTGAAGAAAGGGATTAGGAGAGCTAAGAGAGGGCATGAAAAATCTTTGGCAGGTAGGATCAAGGATAACCACAAGGCCTTGTATGTGAGAAACATGAGAATGACGTGAACGAGGGTCGGTCCGATCAAGGACAGTAGTGGGAGACTGTGTATTGAAACGGAAGAGATAGGAGAGGCCTTGAATGAGTACTTTTCTTCAGTATTTACAAATGAGAGCGACCGTATTGTTGAAGAGGAGAGTATGAAACGAACTGGTAAGCTAGAGGAGATACTTGTTAGGAAGGAAGATGTGTTGGGCATTTTGAAAAACTTGAGGATAGACAAGTCCCCTGGGCCTGATGGGATATATCCTAGGATTATGTGGGAAGCAAGAGAGGAAATTGCAGAGCCGTTGGCAATGATCTTTTCGTCTTCACTGTCAATGGGGGTGGTACCAGGGAACTGGAGAGTGGCGAATGTTGTGCCCCTGTTCAAAAAACGGAATAGGGATAACCCCGGGAATTACAGGCCAGTTAGTCTTAACTCGGTGGTAGGCAAAGTATTGGAAAGGGTACTGAGGGATAGGATTAATGAGTATCTGGAAAGACACTGCTTGATTAGGGACAGCCAGCACGGATTTGTGAAGGGTAGGTCTTGCCTTACAAGTCTTATTGAATTCTTTGAGGAGGTGACCAAGTATGTGGATGAGGGTAGAGCAGTGGATGTAGTGTACATGGATTTTAGTAAGGCATTTGATAAGGTTCCCCATGGTAGGCTTATGCGGAAAGTCAGGAGGCATGGGATAGAGGGAAATTTGGCCAGTTGGATAGAAAACTGGCTAACTGGTTGAAGTCAGAGAGTGGTGGTAGATGGTAAATATTCAGCCTGGAGCCCAGTTACAAGTGGAGTTCTACAGGGATCAGTTCTGGGTCCTCTGCTGTTTGTAATTTTTATTAATGACTTGGAAGAGGGAGTCGAAGGGTGGGTCAGTAAATTTGCAGATGATACAAAGATTGGTGGAGTTGTGGATAGTGAGGAGTGTTGTTGTCGGCTACAACGGGACTTAGATATGATGCAGAGCTGGGCTGAGGAGTGGCAGATGGAGTTCAACCCTGTCAAGTGTGAGGTTGTCCAGTTTGGACAGACAAATAAGAATGTGGAATACAGGGTTAACGGTAGGGTTCTTAGTAAGGTGGAAGAGCAGAGGGATCTTGGGGTCTATGTTCATAGCTCTTTGAAAGTTGCCACTCAGGTGGATAGAGCTTGTAAGAAGGCCTATGGTGTATTAGCGTTCATTAGCAGAGGGATTGAATTCAAGAGTCATGAGGTGATGTTGCAGCTGTACAGGACCTTGGTAAGGCCACATTTGGAGTACTGTGTGCAGTTCTGGTCGCCTCATTTTAGGAAAGATGTGGAAGCTTTGGAGAGGGTGCAGAGAAGATTTACCAGGATGTTGCCTGGAATGGAGAGTAGGTCGTACGAGGATAGGTTGAGAGTGCTAGGCCTTTTCTCATTGGAACGGCGATGGATGAGGGGTGACTTGATAGAGGTTTATAAGATGATCAGGGAAATAGGTAGAGTAGACAGTCAGAGACTTTTTCCCCGGGTACAACAGAGTGTTACAAGGGGACATAAATTTAAGGTGAAGGGTGGAAGGTACAGGGGGGAATGTCAGGGGTAGGTTCTTTACCCAGAGAGTGGTGGGGGCATGGAATGCACTGCCTGTGGGAGTGGCAGAGTCAGAATCATTGGTGACCTTTAAGCGGCAATTGGATAGGTACATGGATAGGTACATGGATAGGTGCTTAAGCTAGGACAAAGGTTCGGCACAACATCGTGGGCCGAAGGGCCTGTTCTGTGCTGTATTGTTCTATGTTCTATGTTCTATATAGAATTGTCAGAAGGATGGTTGTCTTGTGCGCAAGTATCTTGGGATCAGCATGGATGTCACAGTCATTGTAGACTCTCATGTCATTCTATGGATGTGACCCCCTGATCCACATGCTCTGTGCTGCCCTGCAAAGTGATCCAGAAAGCCCCTTCCCTAGAGCATCGGGGGCTGGGTGATAAAGGCTTCCCCTGGCCAGTGGGACTCACAATGAATTGAAAAGTTATCAGATGCTAGGGAACCACAGTCTGTGGAGAGAGAACATTATGAGATTGCCAGTTTGGTGGAAGAGTAGTTCTTTTTCCATTGAGTTCCTCCCCAGCCTCCAGTACTCAATATTGATTTCAGCAAGTTTACATATTCAACTTTGTTTCCCCATGTTGAACCCCCCCCCCCCCCGAAATAACCCTTCAGGGGCTGACATCCCATCCCCAATCACCCTTTATTTACAAATGACTAATAGTACTGGCTCTCACTCAGTCAGATAATCAGGGTCCCAGTCAGATAGGGGGTCCCTGATTGGACCACGGTTAACAGCCATAATCAGGGAACCCATATTCTTTGATGTCCCATTGGCTGACCCCGTTACAATCACTAACTCCCCCCACCCCCCCACCCCCCCCCACCCCCCCTCCCCACTGTCTATACCTTGTTTACATGGTTTTGCTTCCAGGTTAGATCTGACCTTTATTCTGCCATTGACACTATCTCTGGATTAAAGCTTTGTACTTCTCTATAACTATTCCCATCCCTCTTGCCTTTGTCCATGTAAACATAGGATCATAGAATGTTACAGTACAGAAGGAGACCGTTTGACCCATTGTGCCTGTACTGGCTCCCAAAACAGCTACCCAGCTTGTCCCATTCTGGGGACCTGGGTTCAAGTCCTACCATGGCAGATGGTGGAATTTGACTTCAATAACAATCTGGAATTAAGAATCTAATGATGGTCATGAATGCGTTGTCATTTGCTGTTAAAAACCCCATCTGATTCACTAATGTCCTTTAGGGAAGAAAACTGCCATCCTTACCTTGTCTGGCCTACATGTGATTCCAGATCCACAGCAATGTGGGTGACTTTTAACAATTCGGGATGGGCAGTAATTGCTGGCCTAGCCAGCAACACCCTCATCTTGTGAATGAAAAAAATAACTACCCTCATCCACTGCCTGTGTTACCTTGTCAAAGAACGCAATTAAATTTGTCAAAAATGACCTGCCCTTGACAAGGCCATGTGGACTGTCTGGTGTTTGTTAATTTATTATTAAATTGAGGTTGACAAGATGGTGGTGCAGTAGGGCTCTGACTGCTTTGCTTTCTTCTTCCTTGTTTCTTTTTCTTTTAGTTTTCTTCCTCTATTTACCTTCCAGAGGGAGCTCGGATGTGGTGGGGCAGCCTGGGGACCCTGAACGGGCACTTTGCCAGTCAGCCACCAGGAGGTTAGTGTGCTCAGGGGGCAGATCTCTGGCAGTCAATGGCGTGGTGGGGGCAGGTGGGACTCTGGCAGTCAGCGATGAGATGACAGTGTGGAGGCGCGGGGATCGAGAGATCGACTCCTCATGGGGAAAGCCTAACGTGGAGCGACTGTTAGCCCGTGACTAAAAGAGGACTGTAATTTGGAACTTCTAACTTTAAATCCATATTTACTACCTTACATTGAGAACTGTCATGTCAAACTCTTATTTCTTGATCTTTCTAGATTTTGCCTAAGATTTTGTATCTGGGTAAATTGTACCTGAGCTGTCACTGGGATTCGCGAAATTATGTACTTTACACTGTACTCCTGTATTCCTGTAAAACAGTACACGTGACAATAAACCCAAATTCCTAATTTTCTTTAAGTATATATTTATCTTCTCCATCCGTTTTCCAACAATTGACATCACGCTGACCGGTCTGCAGTTTCCTGGGTTAGCCTTTGTCCCTTACTTGACCAACTCCATGTCACCTTTACAATCCTGCAGGACCAATCCAGAGGCCTTTGATCTTAAATCTTCTTCAGTCTCTAACCGTCTGCTCACCTGGCTTTCTGGGAGAAAGCGGGGACTGCAGACGCTGAAGAGTCAGAGTCAAAAAGTGTGGTACTGGGAAAGCACAGCAGGTCAGGCAGCATCCGAGGAGCAGGAGAGTCAACGTTTCGGGCACAAGCCCTTCACCTGGCTTGCTGTGCTTTTCCAGTGCCACAATTTTTGATTCACCTTGCCTTCTGTCCCACTTAGACTCATAGAGATGTACAGCACAGAGACAGACCCTTCAGTCCAACTTGTTCATACTGACCAGATATCCTAATCTAATCTAGTCCCATTTGCCAGCCAATATCCCTCTAAACCCTTCCTATTCATATACCCATCTAGGTGCCTTTTAAATGTTGTAATTGCACTACCCTTTGTGTGAAAAAGTTGTCCCTTATGTCTCTTTTATATCTTTCCCCTCTCACCCTAAACCTATCCCCTCTAGTGCTGGACTCCCCCACCCCAGGGAAAAGACTTTGTCTATTTATCCTATCCATGCCCCTCATAATTTTGTAAACCTCTATAAGGTCACCCTTCAGCCTCTGATGCTCCAGGGAAAACAGCCCTAGCCTATCAACATTTCCTTATAGCTCAAACCCTCCAACCCTGGCAACATCCTTGTAAATTTTTTCTGAATCCTTTCAAGTTTCACAACATCTTTCCGAGAGGAAGGAGACCAGAATTGCGTGCAATATTCCAACAGTGGCCTAACCAATGTCCTGTACAGCTACAACATGACCTCCCAACTCCTGTACTCAATATTCTGACAAATAAAGGAAAGCATACCAAACGCCGCCTTCACTATCCTATCTACCTACGACTCTACTTTCAGGGAGCTATGAACCTGCACTCCAAGGTCTCTTTGTTCCCCAAAACTCTCCAGTCCCTTACCATTAAGTGTATAAGTCCTGCTAAGATTTGCTTTTCCAAAATGCAGCACCTCACATTTATCTAAATTAAACTCCATCTGCCATTCCTCAGCCTGTTGGTTCCCTCTGATCAAGACCCTGTTGTAATCTGAGGTAACCTTCTTCGCTGTCCACTACATCTCCAATTTTGATGTCATCTGCAAACTTACTAACTGTACCTCTTATGTTCACATCCAAATCGTTCATTTAGATGATGAACAGCAGTGGACCCAGCACCGATCCTTGTGGAACACCACTGGTCACAGGCCTCCAGTCTGAAAATTGTTCCTCTCCACCTTCCTCCAGAGCGTAAAACCCAACTTCTCAATATGTTCTGAAGAAGAGTTGGACTTGGATCACTAACTGTCTCTCTCTCTCCCCAAGTTTCTGGGTTTCTCCAGCACTTGCTGTTTTGATTTCAGCATCTGAGGTCTTTAACTGCAGCCTGGTTAATCTGCTGCAGCTGACGAAGGGTTAATCTGCAGTTGGAGTGAATCTCGAGAGTGTAACAGACAGAGTTCAGTCCCTCCCAGTCAGTCAGACTGCAGGCTGCTGCTGCAGGTTACATTCTCCCTGCTGCACTGTGTCAAACCTCTCCCCGAGGTTTCACTTAAGGATGGAGGAAATGGGCATAACCAAGGAGCAGCCAACTTGTGCCTTCTGCCACTGCCCATTCCCTGACTCTGACGCACTGCCCTGTGGCCATTACCTTTGCTCAAACTGTATCGAGGATTCCCAGGCCAAGGGTAAAGCTGGGGGCAGACTGGACTGCCCAGTGTGTGCCAATCCGTCGGTCTCGGAGCCCAGGCCGGACGGGGCAAGCCAGCCTGAGGAAGCAGCTGCCTCTGCCCTCACGGCTAAGCTCCCCTTACCTGGAGGGGAACCTCAGGTGGTGAGCGTAGGTGAGCCTGCAGCCAAATTCCCCAGCGATCCGATAGGGAGACAGTGCCGTGAACACATGGAGCCTCTGGAGTTTTACTGTGAAGACGATGGAGAGTGTGTGTGTGGGCCGTGTACAATAACAGGCAAACACAAAACCCACTCCCTGCTCAGCTTGGAAAAGGCAGCGGCTGAGATTAAGGTGAGTGACAGGAATAAAGTTCTGCAGTGGCTTTGGGAAACAGGGATGGAGGGAGATTCAATTGGGATCTTCAAAACCATGGAGTTAGGGTGCAGGTCACCATGAGAGGCACTGTCGCCCCCCCAGTTACCACACCAGAGGGTCAGTAACAAGAGCACACACAAAGACTGAAAAGAATTTACAAAGTAGCAGAGGCAGGATTCAGAGAAGTTTCTTTTTATTCTTTGGTTTAGGAAAATCTAGAAAATTCCGGAAGTTACAGTCGAAAGTATTTGAAAAGTGACCTTAAAAAAGGAAATGAACAAGCCTTGAAAAGGCAAGGGTTTTGCCAAGGGCACTGTGGAAACAGCAGGACAAATGAGAATATCCTAACAACGAATTAGTACGGACACAACAGACTGAATGGCCTCCCCTTGTGCTGTTAGATTCCATGAGCTGAATGAAAGGATTTTTTAGAGAGAGAAATGGTGTTGACAAGGGTGAAGATAGTGTGGACTGTATTGGACAAAGAATTTGAGGGGTAGATGCTGAGAGGATGTTTCTCTCCATGGGAGAGTCTGGACCAAGGGGTCCTGTTTCAGAATAAGCCACTGAAAACAGAGATGAGAAAGGATGTTTTCTGCTTGAGGTTTTTGGTCTATGGAATTCTTTTCCTCACTAGGGGTTAGGGTATAGAATATCTTCAAGGTTGAGATTCCAATAGTGTGAGGCAGGAAAGAGGAATTGGAGCTAAAGTTATAGTAGACTCTGCTCGAGTGGTTTAACCTTACCCATGGGGTTTCAATGGTCAAGAGGACAGACACGTCGAACATCCCCCAGAGCTCTGACCCTCTGCTCGATGAGATCCCGCCCAGTCACAGCTCTGTAAAGCTCCCAGAGTAATAGAGCTGGGAGCTGGGGAAGCTATGGCTAATAATTATCGAGTAGAGTGGTGCTGGAAAAGCACAGCAGTTCAGGCAGCATCTGAGGAGCAGGATGCTGCCTGAACTGCTGTGCTTTTCCAGCACCACTCTACTCCAGAATCTGGTTTCCAGCATCTGCAGTCATTGTTTTTCCCTAATAATTATCGAGTGACAGTGCAGTGTATCTTAGCTGGAAGATAGGACTGTGGGACACCCGCCCTTCACACTAGGAAACCTAATTCTCTCAAAGCCGACATAGCCTTCCCTCCCTGGCCAAGGGTATCTGTTACCCCCTTCACCCGGCAGCCCAGGACTCCAATCTCTGTCCATCCCACTTCAAGGCACATCCCATTACCCTCCAGCTCCCCAAACCCAGCGTGGCACCAGCCCTGTGAAAACTACATCCTCGCCAAATCCCAGCCCACACCTCCCTCTCCGTCACCCTCAGATACACCCCCTCACATACCCACTGCCATTCAACCAGGGACTGAATGAGAAATCTGAGGGAATTCCCACCCTGCGTGGGGTATGTTCCCTCTGTGCTCCCCTAGTCACCAGGGAGAGGAGTAACCGTGCAAACCAGACCAGACCTCCACGTGGGACCGAGGCCCCGGCTGCTGGGGAGAAACACACCACCTTGGAATCCAGCAGTTTCCTCCCCTCCCCTTGACTCCAATCCTATAGCTAACTTTGAGGTGTGATGGTAATGTCACTGGACTCGTGATCTAGAGAGTCGGTGTAAACCCATATCTCACCACAGCATCTGGTTAAAACATAAGTGCAATTATTTAAAATTGAAAACTTGCCTCATCGACACCATTAAAATCCATCTGATTCACTGGTGACCTTCAGGGAAGGAAATCTGCATCTTTACCAAGTCTGGTCTACACATGACCCTTTTTAAAATACATTTGTTTGTAGGAATTGGGCGTCACTGGCTCAACCAGCATTTATTGCCCATCCCTAGTTGCCCAGAGGGCAGTTAAGAGTCAACCAGATTGCTGTGGTTCTGGAGTCACAGGTAGGCCAGACCATGTGAGAATGGCAGATTTCCTTTCCTGAAGCACATGAATGAACCACGTGGGTTTTTTCTCGACGATTGGTAATGGTTCCCTGGTCACCGTTAGACTCCTGACTCCAGATTTTTATTAAATTCAAATTCTACCACCTGCCATGGGGGGTTCCGA
This sequence comes from Chiloscyllium punctatum, assembly GCF_047496795.1. Classification (NCBI taxonomy): domain Eukaryota; kingdom Metazoa; phylum Chordata; class Chondrichthyes; order Orectolobiformes; family Hemiscylliidae; genus Chiloscyllium; species Chiloscyllium punctatum. The sequence continues at coordinate 122,686,980 of NC_092746.1, read as the reverse complement.
ACCTAGGTCTCCAGAACATTAACAACAAAAGCAGAAATTGCTGAAAAGCTCAGCAGATCTGGCAGCATCCGTGGAGAGAAATCAGAGTTAATGTCTTGGGTCCAGTGACCCTTCTACTGAACTGATGTAGCCAAATGCCAGCAAATGGGACTAGGTCAGATTGGAATGACTGGTTGGCACAGATGAGTTGGACTGTTTTCATGCTGAATAACTCTATGTTTCTATTAGTCAGTTGAACAGTTGGCACAATGGGTCAACAAAGGGTCAAGTGATGCTCTGGTGCCCTGAACCTCCTCGGTTTCAGTCCAGCTGCTGTGATTGCCAACTGTGATTAGGGGGCATTCCAGGGACTTTGTCACATGACTTCCTGCCCCTAATCCTCCCACCATTGGGCACAGAGCATGTCAATCCTCATGATGTTCTACCTTCCCAGAGCCAATTAGAAAGCAATTCTGCTAGCCATGCGGAATAGCCATTCCTGAATCAACATGTTATTAGATTACTATTCAATTTTGTTGTAACGGAGCCTCCAGCAGTAAGTGGTGATGGTGCAGGAGGACATCAAGCAGAGCAGCTGGAGCAGTCGAACATGTCCTCTCTGGAGGAAAGGGTGTCTTTTGCAGATGGTAATCCTAACGTGACAGGGATCCCACAGACAGAAGATTTCCATAACCAGGTGTAAAGCACAGGCTTGACTCCATGTGAATAACATGTCTTTTTTCTTTAACCTTAATCTCCCTCCACATTTGAAATGACTGATGCAAGTGGCTGGAGATTCTCTACTCAATGATCTTTGGAATATCTGTTTATTCCTATTTCATGTAACATTATTATTAAGAGAAAAATGATCATGGAAATAGGAAGATCCTACACAATTTTTGCTCTTGCTCTGAAGTCTCCAGGCCTATTCTGGAGAGTTGGTAACCCTGAGGAGCATCCTTGAATGTTTTTTCTATCTGTAAGTGACTCAGTGATGACAAATGAATCACATCTTACATTAAAGTTCACATTGAAATATTATTTCTCTCTTTTCAGGGAAAACTACTAAGCAGCGTGAGGAGTATTCTGCAAACTCAACAAAGTTATCATTTCAAATACCAGGATCTCCAAAAATCAGAAGATGAATTGAAGGTAGGCACATAAACACACACGTAACACACAAACTCACAACAGACATACTCACATGTGCACACACACACAGACACACACACAGACATACACACACAGACACACATGCAGACACACACAGACACACTCTCACACATAGACACACACAGACAAACACACACAGACACAGACACACACAGATACACTCTCACACATAGAGACACACACAGACAGACGCAGACACACTCTCACACACAAACTGACACAGACACACACAGACACACATACAGACCCACTCTCACACATAGACACATACACAGACACACTCCCTCACATAGACACACACACAAACACACATAGACACACACTCACAGACCCACTCTCACACATAGACACACACACACAGACACACTCTCACACATAGACACACACACAAATACACATAGACACACACACACAGACCCACTCTCACACATAGACACACACACAAACACACAAATACACATAGACACACACACACAGAAACACTCTCACACATAGACACACACACAAATACACATAGACACACACACACAAACACACAAACACACATAGACACTCTCACACATAGACACACACACAGACACACTCTCACACATAGACACACATACAGACCCACTCTCACACATTGACACACACACAGACCCACTCTCACACATAGACACACACACAGATCCACTCTCACACATAGACACACACACACAGACACACATACAGACCCACTCTCACACATAGACACACACACAGACACACTCTCACAGGTAGACACACACACAGACTCACTCTCACACATAGACACACACACAGACACACTCTCACACATAGACACACACAGACCCACTCTCACACATAGACACACACACAGACACACTCTCACACATAGACACACACAGACCCACTCTCACACATAGACATGCACACACAGAAACACACACAGACACACTCTCACACATAGAGACACACACAGACAGACGCAGACACACTCTCACACACAAACTGACACAGACACACACAGACACACATACAGACCCACTCTCACACATAGACACACACACAGACACACTCCCTCACATAGACACACAAACAAACACACATAGACACACACTCACAGACCCACTCTCACACATAGACACACAAACAAACACACATAGACACACACTCACAGACCCACTCTCACACATAGACACACACACAGACACACTCTCACACATAGACACACACACAAATACACATAGACACACACACACAGACCCACTCTCACACATAGACACACACACACAGATCCACTCTCACATAGACACACACTCACAGACCCACTCTCACATATAGACACACACACACAGAAACACTCTCACACATAGACACACACACAAATACACATAGACACACACTCACAGACCCACTCTCACACATAGACACACACACAAACACACAAACACACATAGACACTCTCACACACACAGACACACTCTCACTCATAGACACACACACACAAATACACATAGACACACACACACAGACCCACTCTCACACATAGACACACACACACAGACACACTCTCACACATAGACACACACACAGACACACATACAGACCCACTCTCACACATTGTCACACACACAGACCCACTCTCACACATAGACACACACACAGATCCACTCTCACACATAGACACACACACAGACACACATACAGACCCACTCTCACACATAGACACACACACAGACACACTCTCACAGGTAGACACACACACAGACTCACTCTCACACATAGACACACACACACAGACACACTCTCACACATAGACACACACAGACCCACTCTCACACATAGACACACACACAGGCACACTCACACATAGAGACACACAGCCACTCTCACAGACACACTCTCACACATAGACACATACAGACACAGGCACACTTACACACAGACACACACAGACACACTCTCACATATTAACACACACACTGACACACTCACACATAAATACACACAGACACAGACACACTCACACACAAACAGAGACACACACACACACACACACACAGACACACTCTCACACATAGACACACACAGACACACTCACACGCAGACACACTCTCACACACACACAGACATACTCTCACACACAGACACACTGTCACACTCACACGTAGACACACACACACAGCCACATCTCACACATAGACACACACAGATGCACTGCCACACATAGACACACACACACAGACCCACTCTCACACATAGACAGACACACAGATTCACATACACAGACAGACACACTTGCACATATACATTCACACACACAAATAATCGTGCAGATGCACTCACATTCACATGCACACAAATGCACACATGCCTGCACACTTACATGTTGTTACATGTGAACACACACACATACCTCTCACTCACTTCACTTCTCTGCCAGCCAGCTAATATGTTACACCCTACACCATGAGCTTTTATTTCCTGCTTAACCTTTAATGTGGCACCAATTAAATACCTTCAGGGAATCTTAGGAGAGTAGAAGTGGGGATGTTCATCGATAATTGCACAATGTTCAGCACCATTTACAACTCCTCAGATACTCAAGCAGTCCATGTTCAAAGCAACAAAATCCAGCCTTGGGCTGACAAGTGGCAAGTGACATTCATAGAATCAGAGAGTCATAGTGTCGTATTGTACAGAAGCAGACGTTTCGGTCCAGCTTATCCTGAACTGAACAAGTCCTATTTGCTTGTGTTTGGCCCATATCTCTCTAAACCTTTCCTATTCGTGTGCCTGTCCAAATGAATTTTAACTGTTGTAATTGTACCCAGTTCTACCACTTCCTCAAGGAGAAAGTGAGGACTGCAGATGCTGGAGATCAGAGCTGAAAATGTGTTGCTGGAAAAGCGCAGCAGGTCAGGCAGCATCCAAGGAGCAGGAGAATCGATGTTTCGGGCATGAGCCCTTCTTCCTGAAGAAGGGCTCATGCCCGAAACGTCGATTCTCCTGCTCCTTGGATGCTGAACTGACCTGCTGCGATCTACCACTTCCTCAGGCAGCTCCACATTCTGCATGAAAACATTGCCTCCTTGGATCCCTCCTACATCTTTCCCCTCTCACCTTAAATCTTTGCCTTTTAGTTTTGGACTCCCGTGCCCTTGGAAAAAGACCTTGACTATTCACCTTATCTATGCCCCTCACGATTTTGTAAACCTCTATCAGGTCACCTCATAGCATCCAACGCTCCAGGAAGAAAAGTTCCAACCTATCTGGCCTCTCCTTACATCTCAAATGTGGGCGGCACGGTGGGCTCAGTGGTTAGCACTGCTGCCTCTCAGCGCCAGGGACCTGGGTTTGATTCCAGCCTCAGGTGACTGTCTGTGTGGAGTTTGCACATTCTCCCCGTGTCTGCATGGGTTTCCTCCCACATTCCAAAAGTTGTGCAGGTCAGGTGAATTGGCCAAGCTAAATTGCCCATAGTGTTAGGTGCATTAGTCAGGGGGAAATGAGTCTGGATGGGTTACTCTTCGGAGGGTCAGTGTGGACTTGCTGGGCTGAAGGGCCTGTTTCCACACTGTAGGGAATCTAATTAAACCCTCCAGTCCCAGCTAAAAATCCCTGTTAATTTTTTTTCTGTATCCTTTCGTTCCACACAAATTCCAGACAGTAACCATCTCCAGTAAGAGATAATCTCACCTCTGCCCTTTGACAATCAATGGCATTACTGTCTCTGAATCTCTCACTATCATCATCCATTGTCCAGAGACTCAACTGGACTCACCACATAAACATAAACTCACCTCCTGACTCCCAAAAACCTGTCCACCATCTACAAGATCTAAGTCAGGAGTGTGATGGAATCCTCCCCACTTGCCTGGATGGGTGCAGCCCCAACAATACTCAAGAAGCTTAACACCATCCAGGATAAAGCAGCTCACTTTATTGTTTGATTAATTGATTGATTGATGCACCACATCCATAAACATCCAATTCCGATGCTCAGGAGCAGCAGTGTGTACTGTCTATAAGATGCACTGCAGAAATTCACCAAAGACCCTCAGACAGCACCTTCCAAGCCCATGTCCACTTACACTTTGAAGGACAAGGGCAGCAGATACATGGGAACACCACCCCCTGCACGTTCCCCTCCAGGCTACTCACCATCCTGACCTGGAAATATATTATCATTCCTTCATTGTCGCTGGGCCAAAATCCTAAGGGCGTTGTTGGTCTACCCTACAGCACATGGACTGCAGCGGTTCAAGAAGGCAGCTCACCCCCACCTTCTCAATGGGGCAACTAGGGACGGGCAATAAATGCTGGGCCCAGCCAGCAATGCCCATGTCCCACAAATGAATAAAAGGAAATCCTTACCCAGAGTAATTCTGCCAACCAGATCTCTCCAGTTTCTTTGTAGGTTAAAATCTCTGTAATTATTGCCATGCCTTTATCACAAGCACCCAATATTACTTCTTGTAGACTTTATCCCTCATTGTGGTTACTGTTGGGAGGTTTACAGACCACTCACATTAATAAATTCATTCTCAGAATATTCTTCATATCTATCCAAACTGATCCTACATTTTGATTTCCTGAATCAAGGCCATCTTTAACCATCACTAAAAAAGTATCCTTCATTCACGTTTCTCTGTCTTTACCAAGCTTCCTATTCTTCTTAAAATCCAAATACCCATCGATATTCAGGTCCCAATCTTTCATCCATGTCCCGGTCATGGCCATCAGGTGGTAGTTATTCACTTCAATTAATACTATTCACTTACTTTGTTAAAAATGCTAAACACACTCAGATACAGAACCTTTAGTTTGAACTTTGTAAGCTCTAGTCTTGATTCTGTCTCCTCTCTGACTCTTCCCACCATTATCTGATCCTCATTTCCCATATTACTATTTCCCTCTCTTACCTTGTCTACTCTTATTTACAGAGGAGGAGAAAGTGAGGACTGCAGATGCTGGAGAGTCAGAGTTGAGAGTGTAGTGCTGGAAAAGCACAGCAGGTCAGGCAGCACCCAAGGAGCAGGAAAGTCGACGTTTCGGGCATCCCTGATTAAGGGCTGATGCCCAAAATGTTGATTCCCCTGCTCCTTGGATGCTGCCTGACCTGCTGTGCTTTTCCAGCACCACACTCTCAACTCTGACTCTTATTTACCACATCTTTCCATGTTTTAGAACATAGAACATAGAACAATATAGCGCAGAACAGGCCCTTCGGTCCTCGATGTTGCGCTGACCTGTGAACTATTCTCAGCCCATCCCCCTACACTATCACATCATCATCCATGTCCTTATCCAAGGATTGTTTAAATCTCCTAATGTGGCTGAGGTGACTACATTAGCAGGCAGGGCATTCCACACCCTTACCACTCTGAGTAAAGAACCTGCCTCTGACATCTGTCATAAATCTATCACCCCTCAATTTGTAGCTATGCCCCCTCGTACAAGCTGATGTCATCATCCTAGGAAAAAGACTCACTGTCTACCCTATCTAATCCCCTGATCATCTTGTATGTCTCTATCAAATCCCCTCTTAGCCTTCTTCCTGCCAATGAGAATAGACCCAAGTCTCTCAGCCTTTCCTCATAAGACCTTCCCTCCAGACCAGGCAACATCCTGGTAAATCACCTCTGCACCTTTTCCAATGCTTCCACATCCTTCCTGAAATATAGGGACCAGAACTGTACACAATATTCTAAGTGTGGCCACACCAGCGTTTTGTATAGTTGCAGCATGATATTGTGGCTCCGGAACTCTATCCCTCTACAAATGAAACCTAACACACCATATGACGCCTTAACAGCACTATCAACCTCAGGCGCTTCAGGCGACTGATTGTGTGGAGTTTGCACATTCTCCCAGTGTCTGCGTGGGTTTCCTCCGGGTGCTCCGGTTTCCTCCCACAGTCCAAAAATGTGCAGGTTAGGTGAATTGACCATGCTAAATTGCCCGTAGTGTTAGGTGCAGGGGTAAACGTAGGGGAATGGGTCTGGGTGGGTGCGCTTCGGCGGGTTGGTGTGGACTTGTTGGGCCAAAGGGCCTGTTTCCACACTGTGGGTAATCTAATAAAAATCTGGGTGGCAACTTTTAGGGATTTATGCACATAGACTCCAAGATCCCTCTGCACATCCACACTACCAAGAACCTTTCCATTGACTCAGTACTCTGCCTTCCTGTTATTCTTCCCAAAGTGCATCACCTCACATTTAGCTGCATTGAACTCCATTTGCCACCTCTCAGCCCAATTCTGCAGTTTATCCAAGTCCCCCTGCAACCTGCAACATTCTTCCAAACTATCCACTACTCCACCGACTTTAGTGTCATCTGCAAATTTACTAACCCATCCACCTGCGTCTAAATCATTTATAAAAATGACAAACAACAATGGTCCCAAAACAGATCCAACCTCCTACTTATCTCTTAGCCCCCCTTCCACTGCCACATTCCTGATGAAGGGCTTATGCCTGCAAAGTCGACTCTTCTGCTCCTCGGATGCTGCCTTGACCTGCTGTGCTTTTCTAGCTCCACGTTTTATCACAGGAGACAGACAGTGTTGAGTCACCTGTGGCGTTGAGTGCTCATCTCACATCTGTTTTCTTTTGGCTTTTCCACAGAAGGTGGGCATCTCTGGCCAGGTCAGAATGTCTTGCCCTAATTAAGAACATGGTGATAGGCAGAGCCCCAGAGTCCGTGTTTACCCATGTCCCTATAGGGCTACACACTCTCATTGGAGAGAGACAACTGGTGCTGGGTTAACCTGAGGGTCAACACGCCTCGGGCGAGGGGAGAGGTTGAGGAGGAGTGACCTTCATGGTAACCTCAGCTGGTGTGGGAATCCAGCCCACATTATTGGCATCACCCTGTGTCGCAAACTAGCTGCCCAGCACCTGAGCTAACCCAGAGCAATCGCTCAGCCATGGTAGCTCAGAGTCAGCCATTTTGCTGTGAATTTGGGCCCGACTGTAGGTCAGACTGGGTAAGGGCAGAAATTCCCCTTCCTAAGTGACATTTTTATATCAGATGGGTTGTTATCACAATCCAGTAGCTCCAAGGTCATTATTACTAAGTCCAGCAAGTGATTCCAGTTTTATTAAGTTATGGAATTTAAAGTCCCCCAGTCACCATGCTGGGGTTCGAACCTAGCTAAAAACATTGTAGATGCTAGAAAACTGAAATAAAAATAGAAATAGCTGGAAATTTCCAATATGTCAGGCAATTTCTGAGGAGAGAAAAAGGGTGACTATACTTTTGGCTCGTGATCTTTCTCATAAGAGTACTCCAACATCTAAAGGAGTTTTGGAAATGAGTAGTCCTAGTTTTCCCTACTCTTTGCATGAAGCACTGCTTCCTGATCTCACCCCTGAAGGATCTAGCCCTAACTTTAATGCTCACCCTCACCCCCGCTCATGATTCTGATGTCCCCCACTCATCCAGGTAACAGTTTTTCTCCATCGACCTCCGATAACCTTTGAATTAGATCTAACAATCTGATCATGAATTGAAATTTCAGATGCAGATCAATCGGCTGCAAGGAAACATATCGAAGAAGTTCTCCGAGTGGAGGAAGAACCTGGAGGAGGATGAAGAGAATGTGCTGAAAATGATTGACGAGGAAGGAATCCGACTGACGGCTCAGAGCAGCTACTGTTCTAAAACATTAAATGAGAAGATGGATTTGATCAAACTGATAGATGATGAGGCCCAGAGTCTGACACAAGGCGATCGTCTGTCATTTTTCCAGGTAACTGCAGAGGAACCTTGATTATCCGAAGGACACGGGCAGGGAGTATTTTGTTCCGTTCATCGAATGTTGGATAGCATAGTTAGCCAAGGATCAGGACTTTGCAATCTTGTTCAGATAATCCGAAATTTGGTTAATCGAACGCCGGATAATCCGAAATTTGGTTAATCGAACGCCGGATAATTGAGGTCCTTCTGTAATACTGCCAGGACCATATTTAAAATGGAAACCATCTTTATAAAGGTGTCCTCCTCTTAGTGGGGCACTTTACTGACACCACTGGTTGGATGTGGTAATTACAGCAAGGCAAGATGTTTGAGGCCATGTGACCACTGGAGTTTGTCATGCAGATGTAAACACTGAGGGCAAAAATGACCTCAAAATAAGAACTGAATAGCTCACTCTACCCTGTAATACCTGTACCTGAAAATTAGACTTGGCTTGTCTGCCAAATGTAATACCACGGGAGGCCTACTAACTATTGAAGTGTCATCTGCACTCAAACTCCACAGAAGCTACCTGACCCACTGTGATCGCCAGCATTTTTTTGTTTTCAAGTCAACTGAATGTTATTGGAATAAATTTAAAAGTCACACAACACCAGATTATAGTCCAACAGGTTTAATTGGAAGCGCTAGCTTTCGGAGCACTGCTCTTTCATCAAATATCCCACAACCACCTGATGAAGGAGCAGCACTCCAAAAGCTAGCGCTTCCAATTAAACCTGTTGGACTATAACCTGGTGTTGTGTGATTTTTAACTTTGTACACCCCAGTCTAACACTGGCCTCTCCACATCATTGGAATAAATGTTAGCCTAGCCAATGAAATCCCATGAATTAGTTTTTTAAAAAAAATAACTAAAGTATTTTCTGCATACAAAATCTGAACTTGATTTTACTGACATTTGTGCATCAATATTTTTAAATTCCCATTGTGAATTACTTTATCCAAATTTATAGTGGGAACTAGCAATGTAAACAGTGTAATCACTATAGCTGAGGCAGAGGCTCACCAGAGGCAACACTATAGCTGCTTTGTTTCCCTGGCTTTTGCATCTCAGTTTGCTGCAGAAAAATTCATACATTCTAACCAATTCTGCTTTCTGAACAGCTGTTAGATTTCAGTATGTAATTATATGCAAAACCCAAGATTTATTTAAAATAAGGAATGAAATGTCTAGTTTAAATGGATAACGTCGACATAAAATGACCCCCTAAACTTTAGCCTGCTTTGACCTGGATATTATACATAGTGTCGACTTCACATCTGTAACCCACTGGTATATTAAAGCTCTGCAGGCTACACTTACTTATCAGCTCACAAAACTTAATGTGACCATAAAAACTTCATTTTGTATGTTAATGGGCAGGCCCTGATGTTGCCATGGTCACACATTGAGGCCTGTATTATATTTGTGGACAATGACGAAAAAAACCACTGGTGCCACCAGAGTGTCCCTCTCGGGAGGAAATCTGCCCGGTCTGGCGTATGTACATATATATGTAACTCCAACCCAAAGGTTGAGCCTTAACTGCCCCAGAGAATCATAGAATCCCAAACAGTGTGGGGAGAGGCCATTCGGCATGTCAAGTCTGCACCGACCCTCTGAAGGGGATTCCACTCCCACACCCCGACCCTTGTAACCTTGCATTTCCTACTTACCCCACACAACCCTGAGCACTATAGCCAATTCAGTATGGCTAATGCACCCGACCTGCACATCTTTGGACTGTGAGAGGGAACCAGAGCACCCGGAGGAAACCCACACAGACATGGGGAGAATGTGCAACTCCACACAGACAGTCACCCAAGGCTGGAACTAAACCTGAGTCCCTGGTGTTGTGCTAATCACTGAGACACTGAAACATGGGATGAGCAAAAACTGTTTGACAGCAGAACTCACATTCTGTGAATGACGATAAAGAAACTTTGACAAACACGTCCACCACTTACTCTGGGAGACAACACTCTAATATGAGACTAATGTTCTTTTATTTCGGTGTGTTAACTTAATGCTCTAACTTATTTCTATTTCTCCCCTACAGAAATCTAAACAGCTCCTTTCAAAGTAAGTTTCATTTAGTTGAACAGTTAGTACTGACTTACAGCTGAGGACTGTGCCCTGGAATATTGGAATAGTTGCTAAGGTCGCTGAACAGTCCTCATGAAGATATGGTTCTGCCTTCACATTGAGTATACCCTTGGTCGTGTTGTGTGGCACAATCCCCATGCTAAATGGGATAGACTTCAAACAGATCTAGCAACTTAACTCTGGGCATCCATGAAGCGCTGTGGGCCATCAACAGCAGCAGAATTGTACTCCAGCACAATCTGTAACCTCATGGCCCAGCTTAGACCCCATTCAACCATTACCATCACACCAGAGGATCAACCCTGGTTCAATAAGATTGCAGGAGGGTATGCAAAGAGCAGCACCAGGCATCCCTGAAGATGAGGTCTCAACCTGGTGAGGCCATCAAACAGAATTAACAATGGAAGCAGTCTGAAATAGTCAAGGTTAAATGATCCCACAACCAATGGGATGGCCAGCCACTATTATTAATAGTGGTGGACAATTAAATAACTAACAGGAGGAGGCTCTATAAATAACCCTATCCTCAATGGGTGTCACTGAACAGGTCATTGCTGAGCAGGTGCTGCTTGATAGCCCTGTTGATGGACACCTTCCATCACTTTACTGATGATCGAGAGTAGACTGATGGGGCGGTAATTGGCTGGGTTGGATTTGTCCTGCTTTTTCTGCACAGGACATACCTGGGCAATTATTCACATTACCGAATGGATAACAATGTATAACTGTACTGGAACAGCTTGGATAGGGGAGCAGCAAGTTCTGGAGCACAAGTCTTCGGTACTATTGCCGGAATGTTGTCAGGGCCCATGGCCTTTGCAGTATCCAGTGTCTCCAACCATTCCTTGATATCACGTGGAGTGAATAGAATTGGCTGAAGACTGGTATCTGTGATGGTGGGGACCACTGGGGGAGGCCGAGATGGATCATCCCTTCAGCACTTCTGGCTGAAGATTGCTGTGAAAGCTTCAGCCTTATCCTTTGCTCCGATGTGCTGGGCCCTTCCATCATTGAGGAGGGGGATATTTGTGGGGCCTCCTCCTCCAGTGAGTTGTGTAATTGTCCACCACCATTCACAACTGGAAAAATCTTGATTGGGTTTTTTGAAGAAGTAACAAAGAGGATTGATGAGGGCAGAGCAGTAGATATGATCTATATGGACTTCAGTAAGGCATTCGACAAGGCTCCCCATGGGAGATTGGTTAGCAAGGTTAGATCTCATGGAATACAGGGAGAACTAGCCATTTGGAGACAGAACTAGCTCAAAGGTAAAAGACAGAGGGTGGTAGTGAAGGCCTATGACCAGTGGGGTACCACAAGGATCGGTTGCTGGGTCCACTACTTTTCGTCATTTATATAAATGATTTGAATGTGAGCATAAGAGGTATGGTTAGTAGGTTTGCTGATGACACCAAAATTGGAGGTGTAGTGGACAGCGAAGAAGGTTACCTCAGATTACAACGGGATCTTGATCAGATGGGCCAATGGGCTGAGAAGTGGCAGATGGAGTTTTATTTAGATAAATGTGAGGTGCTGCATTTTGGGAAAACAAATCTTAGCAGGACTTATCCACTTAATGGTAAGGTCCTAGGGAGCGTTGCTGAACAAAGAGACCTTGGAGTGCAGGTTCATAGTTCCTTGAAAGTAGAGTCGTAGGTAGATAGGATAGTGAAGAAGGTGTTTGTATGCTTTCCTTTATTGGTCAGAGTATTGAGTACAGGAGTTGGGAGGTCATGTTGCAGCTGTACAGGACATTGGTTAGGCCACTGTTGGAATATTGCGTGCTGTTCTGGTCTCCTTCCTATTGGAAGGAAGTTGTGAAACTTGAAAGGGTTCAAAAAAGATTTACAAGGATGGTGCCAGGGTTGGAGGGTTTGAGCTATAGGGAGAGGCTGAACAGGCTGGGGTTGTTTTCCCTGGAGTGTCGGAGGCTGAGGGGTGACCTCATAGAGGTTTATAAAATCATGAGGGGCATGGATAGGATAAATAGACAAAGTCTTTTCCCTGGAATCGGGGAGTCTAGAACTAGAGGGCATACATTTAGGGTGAGAGGGGAAAGATATAAAAGGAACCTAAGGGGCAACGTTTTTATGCAGAGGATGGTGTGTTTATGGAATGAGCTGCCAGAGGAAGTGGTGGAGTCTGGTACAATTGCAGCATTTAAAAAGCATTTGGATGGGTATATGAATAGGAAGGGTTTGGAGGGATATGGGCCAGGTGCAGGCAGGTGGAAGTAGATTGGGTTGGGATATCTGGCTGGCATGGACGGGTTGGACCGAAGGGTCTGTTTCCATGCTGTACATCTCTATGACTCTATGTGGCAAGACTTCGGAGCTCAGATCTGACCCATTGGCTGTGAGATCGCTTAGTTCTGTCTATCACTTGCTACATAAGCTGTTTGGCACGCAAGGAGACCTTTTTGGTAGCTTCACTAGGTTGATACCTCATTTTTAGGTACGCCATTTAAGACAGAGATGTGAAGGCTGGGTTGTTGAGTATAATCAAGACTGAGACAGACAGATTTTTAATTAAGAAGGGTTATGGAGAGAAAAAAAAACAGGAAAGTGGAGTGGAGGGTCATCAGATCATTGATAGATTTGATGGGCTGAGTGGCCTACCTGTAGTCCAACGTCTGAGGTGTTGCTTCAAGCATTTTCTTGCCCTCTTCACTGAGCCATGATTAATATCCCATCTCGATGGTAATAGCGTGTGGGAAAGGCCAGGCTCTGAGGTTACAGATTGCATTCAAGTATGACCCTGTTGCTGCTGGCGGCCCACTGTGCCTCCTGGAGGCTGAGTTTTGAGTTGCTGGATCTGTTCAAAGTCCATCCTCAAGTGGAAGATGGGACTGTAGCTCCATATCAACGGTGTGGCATCACTCCCACCATATTTCCATGGAGACAAGTGCCTGTAGATTGGGGAGGATGTAGGTTTTTTTTCTCAGTTGGAACTGAACTGGAATTTCTGTATTGCTCTTCCTTCACTGTCACTATGACAAAACTGTGACCTGAAAGCTCTATGGCTGTACCCACATCAGAAGGACTGTCGTGGTTCAGTTCAATGGCCCGACACTATCTTGTTAAGGATGGGCGGTAAATGCCAGTCTTTCCAGGGATGCCCGCATCCTACAAATGAATCAAAGTACATTATTTAGCTCACCATCACCTTCTCATGGACAACTAAGGATGGGCAATAAATGCAGCCAGCAACGCCCAAGTCCCATGAGTGGATAAAAAAAATTCAATCAGATCATCTCTTAATTTGAAATTCCCTGCTTGCAAAGGTCATGGAAGTGAAGTTGATCATCGCTTCCAAAGGGAAATGGGAATGTGTGTGGGGCTCTGGAGCTCAGAGCAGTGTGATGGGGTGAATGTGTTTTGAAGGAGCTTTCACAGATACAGAGGGACAAGTGGCATTTGTAATCTATCACTAAATAAAAGCCAGAAGAACCGCGAATGCTGTAAATCAGAAGCTGCTGGAAAAGCTCAGCTGTGAAGAGAGATCAGAGTTAACCTTTCGGTGACCTGAACCTGTTGAGCTTTTCCAGTAACTTCTGATTTCGTTGCAGTCCATCACTCGCTGATCCTGCACTGTATTTCCAAAAACATAGCACGCCACCAAATTGATGCTGACTGTATTTTCGCGAAACACCTCAAAGCGGTATGAAAGTTGCTGTGTAAGAGCACATTGTTCTTGTCTGAAGCAAAGACAATGTTTCCTCTTCCATCCTAGGGCAAGAGAGCTTCAGAACCAAAAACCACTAATCAATCAGAGGGATATGTTGAATATTCGTTCTATATCTGAACAAGTCAAGGTGCTGATCGATAAATCGATGGCATATTACTCGATCATACTGAACATGATAGGTAAGAAATTGAAGCCTGGATAAATATAAACATCCTACAACTTGTTCACGTCTGGGCAGAGTACTTGAACAGTACTCTGGAGGTAGACCCTAGCAGAGGCTGAAATATAAATGGAGACAGCCAGTCAGACAGAGATAGAAACAGATTCCTCAACATAGACAGACTGCCCCTCGACATTCAATGGTGTTATTTTCACTGAATCCCTCACTATCAACATCCTGGGGTTACCATTGACCAGAAGCTCACCAATAAACACAGTGGCTACAAGAGCAGGTCAGAGGTTGGGAATACTGCAGTGAGTAACTCACCTCCTGACTCCCCAAAGTCTGTCCGCCATCTACAAGGCACAAGTCTGGAGGGTGATGCAATAGAGTCAGAGAGTCATAGGGATGTACAGGACGGAAACAGACCCTTTGGTCCAACCCGTCCATGCCGACCAGATATCCCAACTCAATCTAGTCCCACCTGCCAGCACCTGGCCCATAACCCTCCAAACCCTTCCTATTCATATACCCATCCAGATGCCTTTTAAATGTTGCAATTGTACCAGCCTCCATGACTTCCTCTGGCAGCTCATTCCATACACGTGCCACCCTCTGCATAAAATAATTGCCCCTTAGGTCTCTTTTATATCTTTCCCCTCTCACCCTAAGCCTATGCCCTCTAGTTCTAGACTCCCCCACCTCAGGAAAGAGACTTTGTCTATTTATCCTATTCATGCCCCTCATGTTTTTATAAACCTCTATAAGGTCACCCCTCAGCCTCCGACGCTCCAGGGAAAACAGCCCTAGCCTATTCAACCTCTCCTTATATCTCAAACCTTCCAATTCTGGCAACATCCTTGTAGATCTTTTCTGAACCCTTTCAAGTTTCACAACACCTTTCCGATAGGAAGGAGACCAGAATTGCACACAATATTCCAACAGTGGCCTAACCAATGTCCTGTACAGCCACAACATGACCGCCCAACTCCTGTACTCAATACTCTGACCGATAAAGGAAAGCATACCAAATGCCTTCTTCACTATCCTATCTACCTGCGACTCCACTTTCAAGGAGCTATGAACCTGCACTCCAAGGTCTCTTTGTTCAGCAACATTCCTGAGGACCTTACCATTAAGTGTATAAGTCCCGCTAAGATTTGCTTTCACAAAATGCAGCACCTCACATTTATCCATGAATACATTGGGCAATTTAGCGTGGTCAATTCATCTGACCTACACATCTTTGGATTGTGGGAGGAAACTGACGCACCCAGAGGAAACCCACGCAGACACGGGGAGAATGTGCAAACTTCACACAGACAGTCACCCAAGAGTGGAATCAAGCCTGGGAATCCTGGCACTGTGAGGCAGCATTGCTAACCCCTGAGCCACTGTTTTCCATCTCCCCACCTGACCTCCCTTTAGGATGAGGGTCACCCTTTCAGAATAAGGCGTCGCCCGTTTAGGACAGAGATGAGGAGAATACATGTCCGAAAAGTAGAGGAAACAGAGTCCTACCTCATGGCAAAGGTAGTAAATTCTTGATAAGCAAAGGGAGGAGGGTTGAAAGACTGAAAAAAGGAGTAATCAGATCTTATCAAATGGCCTCTCATGAATCTATCTACATCGGCTTAAAAATATTTAGTTTCCACCGTCTCTTGAGGGTTGCAGTTCTTTTGAGGGAGAGCTTGATCTCTTCAATCTCTAAAAGCTCACTCTGGCCTCCATTGTTCACCTTTGTGTAGATGCCCAGATTCCCAGCAGCACCCATCGTTGCTACCGGACAATCTCTCATGGCCGAGACCTCCTATGGGAGAAGTCTGACCCGTTCCCCCATCCCCAGCCTGTTAACACCACCCCCCACATCTCCAGGGCTTTACTCCCAGTCAGTCAGTCAGTCAGTGTGGGGCAGGGAGGGTCACTGTAGTGCAGTATGAAGTCCTGCCCGTGATCACTGTTGTAATGTAACGTGGATCTCAGAGCAGGAGTAGGCCACTCAGCCCTGCTCTGCCATTCTGTGCGATATGGCTGATCCTCTGCCTCAGTGCTGTATTCCTGCCTTCTCCTCATGGACTTTCTTTCCTTTAAAGTCTACAAATGAATCAATCACTTTCCGGAATATACTCAGTGACTAGGCCTCCGTAGTCAGCCACACTCTGAGTGAAGAAATCTTTCCTCATCTCAGTCCTAAATTGTCCACCCTGTATCCTGAGACTGTGTCCCCTGATTCTGGACTGTCCCACCCAGGGGTAGCATCCTTCCTGCAGCAAGTCTGTCCAGGCCTGTTCGAACTGTGTACATTTCAATCAGATCTCCCGCTCATCATTCTAAACCCTAGTGAATACAAGCCCAGCCAAACCAACCTCTCCCCCAGAACAGTCCTGCCATCCTCGGGATCAGCCGAGGACATGTAACAGGAACTTGGTACACAGCAAGATCCCACAGGTAGCAATGTGTTAACAAGTAGATAACCCATTTCCTGAGATGCTGATTGAGGGATAAATGTTATCCAGGACACCAGGGAGAACATTTCTCTGAAATAGTGCCACAGGGTCTTTGACATCCACATGAGAGGGGCCTCAGTTCACCATCTAAGCAGAGCAGCAGCATCGTCAACTTGGTGTTGCACCTTTGACCTATAGTTCTGTGTTCAAGTGTCAGAGGGGAATTTGAACCCACTTCAACCTTCTAAACTGGGAGGTGACAGTGCAACCAACTGAACCAGAGCCTACAATTCACCAGTTCCCAATTGAGAAAGCAGAACTGAAGCCAAATCTTGGCCATGGTCAAATTAAAAGACAGAGCTCTTTCAATGGGCCGAATGGTCTACTCATTCTTCTATTCTAGTGTTTGCTGGGACTAACTAACTCTTTGAAACGACCAACATTAGCTTCAGTGCTCTACTGGTTTAGGATCTGTTTGTAATTTTTTTTATGCTCGTGGGACATGGATGTCACTGGCTGGGCCCAGCATTTACTGCCTGTCCCCAGTTGCCCCTTGTGAAGGTGGGGGTGAGCTGCCATCTTGAACTAATGCAGGCCCTCCAAGCCTGTGCCAATCTAAATCCACTGTCTAAACCTGTCGGTCAATTCCTAAGCATCTGTATCCCTCTGCTCCCCACCTACTCAAGCATCTGTCCAGACACACCTTAAATGAATCTACCGTGCCTGCCTCTACACCTCAGCTGGCAAAGCATTCCAGGCACCTATCACCCTCTGTGTAAAGTACTTACCGCGTGTATCCTCCTTAAACATCTCTCCTCTCACCTTGAACGCGTGATCTCTCGTTATTGAAATCTCACTGTGGGATAAAGCTTGTCTCTATCCACCCTGTCTATACCCTTCATGATTTTTGTTGATCTCAATCGGGTGCCCCATCAATCTCCTTTTTTCTAAGAAAACAATCCTAACCTACTTAACCTCTCTTCGTAGCTAGCACCTTCCATCCCAGGCAATATCCTTGTAAACCTTCTCTGCACCCTCTCCAAAGCGTCCACATCCTTATGGTAATGTGGCGACCAGAACTGTACACAGTATTCTAAATGTGACCGAACCAATGTCTTGTACAATTTTAACATGACCTGCCAGCTCTTATGCTCAATACCCCGTCCAATGAAGGCAAGCATACCATATGCCTTCTTGACCACTCTATCCACCTGTGCAGCCACCTTCAGGGTACAATGGACCTGAACTCCCAGATCTCTCTGCTCATCAACTTTTCCCAAGGCTCTTCCATTTACAGTGTAGTTCGCTCTAGAATTAGACTTCCTAAAATGCATCACCTCACATTTGCCTGGATTGAACTCCATCTGCCACTTCTCCACCCAACTTTCCAGTCGATCTATATTCTCCTGTATTCTTTGACAGTCCCCAATGCTTTCTGCTACCCCACCAATCTTTGTATCATGTGCAAACTTGCTGATCATACCAACAGTGCCCTCTTCCAGATCATTTATGTATATCACAAACAAGAGTGGCCCCAGCACTGATCCCTGTAGAACACCACTGGTCACCTTTCTCCATTTTAAGAAACTCCCTTCAACTACTACTGTCTGTCTCCTGTTGCTCAACCAGTTCTTTATCCAAGGAGCTAGAACACCCTGCACACCATGTGACTTCACTTTCTCCATTAGTTTACCACAGGGAATCTTTTTCAGACTGGAGGCCTGTGACCAGTGGGGTGCCACAAGGATCGGTGCTGGGTGCTCTACTTTTAGTCATTTATATAAATGATTTGGATGCGAGCAGCCCCAGCCTGTTCAGCCTCTCCTTATAACTCAAATCCTCCAACTCTGGCAATATCCTTGTAAATCTTTTCTGAACCCTTTCAAGTTTCACAACATCTTTCCGATAGGAAGGAAATCAGAGTTGTCCTCAGTATTCCAAAAGTGACCTAACCAATGTCCTGTACATCCACAACATGACCTCCAGGCTCCTATACTCAATGCACTGACAGTAAAGACAAGCGTGCCAAATTACCTTCTTTGTCCTACTTACATGTGACTGCACTTTCAAGGAACTATGAACCTGCTCTCCAAGGACTCTTTGTTAAGCAACGCTCCTCAGGACCTTACCATTAAGTGTATAAGTCCTGCCCTGATTTGCCTTTCCAAAGTGCAGCTCCTCACATTTATCTAAATTAAACTTCATCTGCCACTCCTCGGCCCATTGGCCCATCTGATCGAGGTCCCATTGTACTCTGAGGTAATCTTCTTCGAATGAATGCCTCCAATGTCATAGAAAGGTAGAAAATAGGAGCAGGAGTAGACCATTCGGCCCTTCAAGCCTGCTCTGTCATTCAATAAGATCATGGTTGATCATCCAACTCAGTTCCCTGTTGCTACTTTCTCCCCATGCCCTTTGATCCTTTAGCCCCAAGAACTGTATCTAACTCCTTCTTGAAAAAATTCACTGATTTGGCAAAAACCACTTTCTGTGGTAGTGTATCCCACATGGTCCCCACTTTATGGGGAAAGACATTTCTGCTCATCTGAATCCTAAATGGCCCATTGCTATGTGTGAACTATGATCCCCTGGTTCTGGATTCCCCACTCAGTGGGAATATCTTTCCTGCATTTGTTGTGTCTAGTCCTGTTAGAATTGTATTGGTTTTGATGAATAACGAATGTAGTCCTAACCGATCCAATCTCTCTTCAAACATCAGACTGCCATCCCAGGACTCAATCTGGTAAATCTTTGACTTGTCAGACTGAGAGGGTGAGCAGAATGCTCTTTCCAGTTAAAATTGGGAGCAAACACCACAAGTTTCATTCACCTGCGGCCTACCTCATCTCCCGAGGCTGAGCCAGAGTGTGTGCGACTTTGGTGTTGAGTTTCTGCCCACACGCCTGCTCTGGTTCCACCTTCACTGGATGCGGCTCACTTGGTCATGTTCTCCTTGAAGTCAAAGGTTCTGGACTCAAGAGGATTCCAGTGTAGACATCCTTACGGAGAGCTGGATAAACCCAATAAGACAACGGAGCAGAAATTGGCCACTCAGCCCATTGAGTATGCTGCACCATTCAGTGAGATCATGGCCGATCTCATAATCCTCAACGTCATTTCTAGGCCAGGCAGCAGCTGCAAGGAGAAACAGTTCAACATGCTCTGTTGGAAAATAGGACGGCCTGAAAGGTTAACTCTCCCTCCCTTATGCGTTCTCTCTCTCTCTCCCCCCCCACTTTACCTGTGGAATTTCCCAATTGTTTGGTCACCTGTCCTAGATATCTCTTTGTAAGGCTTGGTATCAAATTAAATTTGCTCCCTTGAGGCATGTTGGAGACGTGTGACTATAATGAGGGCTGTATATAAATTTGATTTGGTTTGATTGAAGCTTTATTGTCACATACACTTCAATACAGGAGTGAAAACTGTACAACATTGCCACATATGGCACCATCTTAGGTACAAAGGTATGAAGGTGCAAAACGCAGATACAAGTAATTGCACAAAGAAATAAACTTAAAAGGAAAGCATTACTGCTGTTAGTGATAAATAGAAAAATAAGGAAATAAAGTTAAAAGTTAACATTACAGTCCTTCCTCGTATTAAGTGGAAAAATAAAGGTATGAAGGTAAATGTTCAACAGACTTTCTTAAGTGCACTCCCTGCAAGGGCAATGTGGTGGCTCAGTGGTTAGCACTGCTGCCTCACAACACCAGGGACCTGGGTTCAATCCCAGCCTCAGGTGACTGTCAGTGTGGAGTTTGCACATTCTCCCTGTGTCTGTGCGGGTTTCCCCCAGGGGCTCTGGTTTCCTCCCACAATCCAAAGATATGCAGGTTAGGTAAATTGGCCGTGCTAAGTTGCCCCTAGTGTTCCGGGATATGTAGGCTAGGCGCATTAGTCAGGGGTAAATATAGGGTAGAGGAATGGGTCCGGGTGGGTTACTCTTCAGAGGGTTAGTGTGTATTCTGTTGGGCCAAATGGCCTGTTTCCACACTGTGGGGATTCTACTCTATTCTAAAATAAAAGCTCAGTTTCCTCTGCTTTGGCTCACTCTCTGGGAGATTTCAGGCTTCCTGCTCTTGTAAACCAGCATAGACCTCTCGGACACTAGCTCTAACCACATTGGGCTCAGACCTCCATGTTGCTGTGCTGCAGACCTCACTCTGGTAAGGACCTGGCACTGTAGGTGACAGATTAGCATCATAACAGTTCCCTGTTTCTCTCTCTATCTAGGTGAATGGGCACGGCTCACCCTGGATACCAAAACCGCCTACTGGTTCTTGACCGTCTCTGAGGACGCCCGCTCCCTGACGTTCGGCTACGACCTACAGCCTTACCCGTCCAATCCGGAGCGGTTCAGGACCCACCGTCAGATCCTCTGCTGCCAGAGCTTCACCTCGGGTTATCACTCCTGGGTAGTGCAGGCTGAGGGCATTGCCTGGGGCATAGGGATCGCCTACGGGAGTATAGCGAGGGAGGGCGAGAGCTCAGATCTGACCAACTCCAACAAAGCTTGGTGCATTCACCTGAATCATGGCACCCTCACAGCCAGTCACAACGGGCTACACACTGATATCATCAAGGAGCCATTGCACAACAGGTTCCAGGTTGAGCTAGACTATGAGTCAGGCTATGTGTCGTTTTACCAGGTGGGGGACACTCCCCAGCACTTATACACATTTCGGACCATTTTTAGGGAGCCTGTATTTCCCGCATTCTCTTGTTTCTACATTTCCTCCATAAAACTGTGTTAAACACGATGTTCGAGAGGATTTTACAGCACAGACTCAGGCCAATCAGCCCATCCAGCTTGTGCTGTTTAATCCCTTCCTGAGACCTGTCCCACCTCATCATTTCCCCATCCCCCTTTTACTGAAGTTATCTAGTTTCCCCTGAAACGCATCCATGCCATTCACCTCCTTGCCGCTCTCAGAAGAAACAAGCTTTCTCCTGAACTCACTACAGGATTTAATTATTCGCTATTTCACTCACATTAATAGGTAGAGACTGTTGGAAACATTCAGTGAGGCACATCAGCCAGAAGTCACAATCACAAGTGAAAGCATTTTCTTTACATCAATCTTATTAATGTTTCCTTTCCTTAATGTTAAGAATATTGTTTTTCTTTAAAAAAATCCATTCTTGGGAAGTGAGTATTTGTTGACCTTGCCTAATTGAGCAGGACATAATGATGAAACGCCTTCTTCACCCTCTGCAGTTGATACTCCATTTTGTTGTCATTTTATACAGGCCCGGGCCATTTAAGAGGGAGGTAGAGTTAAGACTCAAAAACAGGGTAAGGATGGCAAAGATATACGGACAGAGCCTTTGGGAAGTTATTTGCCCGACTTGACCATAGGGGGCTATTTGTTTATGGGGCTAGGTTAAAGCCACGGTTTACCCACTTTTGGATGAACCGAGAGCGAAGATCACGAATGCAGTTCAAATTATTCCGCAGCAAATGGAGGTTGTTTTCAACAAGGTGTATAAATAGATTCAACAATGTATTGTAAAACATGGTGGTCATGTTGAAGCCTAGAAATTTGACCTATAATGCATTGAAACCTTTTGAATCACACTTACATATGCTATTTACAGTTCACCACTATTGTGTGTACATCCAATATTACTAACACGTAAAGTTATGCAAGTATGCTATTAAAAAACCCTTTCGGTAGAAATGTGACACACTTTTTTTGTATATCCATTCACGGGATGTGGGTGTTACTGGCCAGAACAGCACTTCTATTTTGCAATGTGTCCTAGTCCAGGGAACCCTACTTCACAGTATACTGGCTGTGGCCGGCTACAGAACTGCATTTATTGCACATCTCGAATTGCCTAGATGGCTGTTAGGAGTCAGGCACATTATTGTGCAGTCACATGGACAGAAGAACATTCAAATCAACAGCAAGAGTTGGCCATTCAGCCTTTTGAGCCTGCTTCCTAACCTTCATCCACATTTTGCTCGTCACCTTTCACCCCTTTACTTAACAAGAATCTACCTACTTCTGTGTTAAGAATATACATGACTTCTGCTTGCATCAACTTTTTAGGAAGAGAGTTCCAAAGACTCTCAGAGAGAAAAACACCTTATCTCAGCTCTGTAAAAAATTATCTTTAAATGGTGACCTCCTAGTTGTACACTCTCTCCCTCCCCCCCCCCCACCCCCCCCCCCCACACCTACCATGTCAATATCCTTCAGGATTTTATATCTTTCAATCAAGTCACCTCTCACTCAGCGGATACCAGCCTTGCCTATCCCAACCTTTCCTCAGAATACAACCCATTCCAAGTGTTAATGCAGTAAACCTTCTCTGAACTGCCTTCAACACAATTATATCTTTCCTTAAATAAGGAGAACAATACTGTGCAGTTTTTAATAATGACGTTTTAGACCCACTTCTCTCTGTCTCAAACTTCATGTAAAATTCAATCATATTATGATCACTGCTACCTACAGGAACCTTCATTCTGAGATCACTAATTAATCCTATCTCATTACAGAATATGAGGTCTGGTATAGTCTGCTCTCTGATAGACTCCAGAACATGCTGCTCCAAGAAACATGTTATGAAGTACTTAATCTAAGTCAGAAGACACATGACACCAGGTTACAGTCCAAAAGGTTTATTTAAAATCACAAGCTTTTGGGGCAGCGCTTTTAAATGAACCTGTTGGACTATAACCTCCAGGCTTCAGACTTTGTCTACTCCAGTCCAATAGCGCCACCTCCACATCATGGCTATTTCATCTAGGCTACTCTTGCTTATCTGGCTTTTCCAGATGAAATGCAAATCGAAAACTTCTCTGATCATTATGACGCCTTTCTGACCAGTTCTCATTATTTCTTCCTTTATACTACAAATTACAAAAAAAACTTAAATCCTACTCTGTTGTTACTGTTAGAGACCTGTTCATCACACTCACAAAATAACTTCTTGCCTTTTTCATTTCCACCCAAACTATTTCCATTTCCTGAATTTGGGTCATCCCTCTCTGTTATGATAATGCCATCATTAACCAACAGAGCCACCTCACCACCTTTCTCTTTTTTAAACTTTCCCATAATTCCTCAATGGCCTGTACCCTTCAAATTTCAGGTCCCATTTCATATCATCCTGCAGCCATGAATCTGTAATGGCTTCTGTATCACACTTAGTCATTTCTGTTTGCACTCTCAGTTCATCTGCTTCATTTTGAATGCTAGGTACAGTCAGATGTAGAGCCGTTAGTTTCAACTTTTTACTCTTTAATCTTATCCATTGGTTTGCTTAAGATTCATAAGACAATAGACAATAGACAATAGATGCAGGAGTAGGCCATTCTGCCCTTCGAGCCTGCACCGCCATTCAATATGATCATGGCTGATCATTCCTAATCAGTATCCTGTTCCAGCCTTATCTCCATACCCCTTGACTCCACTATCTTTAAGAGCTCTATCCAATTCTTTCTTAAAAGAATCCAGATACTGGGCCTCCACTGCCCTCTGGGGCAGAGCATTCCACACAGCCACCACTCTCTGGGTGAAGTAGTTTCTCCTCATCTCTGTCCTAAATGGTCTACCCCGTATTTTTAAGTTGTGTCCTCTGGTTCGGCACTCCCCCATCAACGGAAATATGTTCCCTCCTGCCAGAGTGTCCAGTCCTTTCATAATCCTATAAGTTTCAATCAGATCCCCTCTCAGTCTTCTAAACTCAAGGGTATATGCTCAATGCTTTCCTGTTGTGGTCCATTTCCCAGTTGTCTGGGTGGCTGGTTTGCAATGTGCAGTGATGCCAACAGAATGGGTTCAATCCCTGAACTGGCTGAGGTCATTGTGAAGATCCCCCCTTCTGTAGTGACCCTCAGATTAAACCCACCACCGGTCACCCTCTCTCTAATGAGAAAACAGCCCTATGGAACGATAGTGACTTTACCTCATAGCTCTCTATGGTAAAGAATTTGACCGATTCATTACACTCTGAGAGAAGGAAATTCCTCCTCATCTCATTCTTAAATGTCAACCCCTTAGTCTGAGATTATGCCCTCCCACAAGATGAAACAACCTTTCTGCACCTACCCTACAAAGTTCCCTAAGGATCTTACTTGTTTCAATAACGTCTCATTCTGAACAAGCTGTACAAGCTGAACCTACTCAAACTCTCCTCATAACACAGTCCATCCATAACAACTTAGTGAACCTTCTCTGGACTGCCTCCAATGATAGGATACCTTTTATTAGATAAGGGCCCCAAAACTGTTCACAATAGTCCAACCGCGGGCTAATTAGTGTCTTGTGTATTTTTAGCAAAACCTCCCTACTGGTCCATTCCATTCCCTTTGAAATAAAGGCCAACATTCTATTTGCCTTTCCTATTATCTGCTGAACATGGATGCTAGCTTTTTGAGATTCACAAATGAAGACTCCCAGATGCCTCTGTCCTGTAACTTCCTGCTGTCTTTCTTCATTTAAATAATATTCAGCTCCTCTATTCTTCCGGCAGATAGTAGATTCTATCCTTTTTAAAAGTTGGGATCAGATGCAGTGTCCAGCAGTGTGGTAACTGTATTGCTACAGTCGCTGCACACATCTTGTGAGTTTGCCAGCTTCACTCGGAGAGGTCTAACCCACCAGCTAAACCAAAGTGCCCATCAACCCTCTCAAGTGCATTAGTGACAGTGAGAACACCTGGTTCCTTTAAGCCATGAACAATATGATGGACTTCACCTTCATGAAAGACCAGGAGGTTTTCACCTCGATAGCCCCTGTGTCATACCCTTGAATATGACCTAAGGTGTGAAGAATTAAGTGCACTGTCTGTTTTGCCAAACATTGCAGCTAATTTATGCATAGTAAGGTGCCACAAGTACTGATGAAGGATGAATATTATCCAGAAGCCCCTATACCAATTGTCAGAGATATTACGCTTTCCACTGATATCTTGGCTTCATCTTGACTTCCAAACGGTGCCTTCAATATGGCTGGCCGCTAAGTTGACCCTGCAAAGAAAACTGGGGTGGGGTCAGCTTTGTGCCAGTGACTTGCTGCTTCTCACAGTAACAGTCACATCTGATAAACGTGCCAGATCAACAAACCAAAACCTGGCTGTTTTTTCTCTCACACACCCCCTCTCCAACCCCATGAAGCCCAGAGACTTAAATCGCAGTTTGGTGCTCATGAATACTGCAAGGCTTACAGGAGCTGGCAGGGGTCAAAGGTTATTAGTCTTTGTGGAGGGAGGAGCTAGGAGAATTGTTAGAACCTGCTATTTGTTTGTGTGCTGCTAATAGACTTTGATGGGACAGGGAATTGTCAATGTCCATAAGAAAATGCAAGGATTTGAAATCAATTATTTCTCCGCTATTCCGATGGTATTGAGGTTTGTTGGGGATTGTTTATTTCGGATTTGTGACTCGATCCTTGTAATTCATTATGAAGGTGTCGATTCCTCTGTAACAGGTACTTTCACTGACTGCTTCACCAAAGATCTTCAGATATGCTAAAGGTGTACCGTCTTCAGGCATCAAGGGTTCCTTCAGTAAATAAACTGTTAATTCTCCAACTGTTAAAGTTGCCTCCTGTTTTGATTGTGAAATGGAAAATGGGGTAAAAGCAGATGTGATAGCTGGACAGAATAAAGCCACCTGACCATGAGACCAGAATAAATTGGTACATGAGTAGACCATTCAGAGCCTTGGATTAGTGGTGCTGGAAGAGCACAGCAGTTCAGGCAGCATCCAACGAGCAGCAAAATCAACGTTTCGGGCAAAAGCCCTTCATCAGGAATAAAGGCAGTGAGCCTGAAGTGTGGAGAGATCCTCCACACTTCAGGCTCACTGCCTTTATTCCTGATGAAGGGCTTTTGCCCGAAACGTCGATTTTGCTGCTCGTTGGATGCTGCCTGAACTGCTGTGCTCTTCCAGTACCACTAATCCAGTATTTGGTTTTCAGCATCTGCAGTCACTGTTTTTACCCCATTCAGAGCCTTGGGCCATTCAATCGGATCATTGCTGACCTGGCATTCCTCCTTCCACCTATCGCATTTCCAATGCCCCTCCCCCAAGTCCCTCCTCCCTACCTTTTATCTTAGCCTGCTTGGCACACTTTCCTCATTCCTGAAGAAGGGCTCATGCCCGAAACGTCGATTCTCCTGCTCCTTGGATGCTGCCAGACCTGCTGCGCTTTTCCAGCAACACATTTTCAGCTCTGATCTCCAGCATCTGCAGTCCTCACTTTCTCCTGGCATTCCTCATGTCCACATTCATGCATTTTCCCCCGTAACCTTTAATTCCCTGACTGATTAAGAATCTACCTCTCAGTCTTAAATAGACACAAGAATTCTACCCCCACAGTTCTCTGTGGTAAGGAGTTCCAAAGACTCACAATCCTAGAAGAAATTCCTCCTCATCTCAGTTTTAAATTGGTGCCCATTTATTCTGGTATTGTGCCCTCTGGTTCTAGACTCTCCTACAAGGGGAAACATCCTCCCAGCATTCACCCTGTCAAGCCCCTTAAAAATCCACTATATTTCAATGAGATCACCTCTCATTCTTCTAATCTCCTGTAAGTAGAATCCCAACCTGTTTAACCTTTGCTCCTAAGATATTCCCTCCAACCTGACAGAAAAGTCCATTTTTTTAGCACAATTTCATTCCCTATTTTAGACATTCCATTTCCTAGCACCAAGGCAGTTGTTGAGTTTTCTCTCTTGACTCTGAACAGAGATTATTTCCACGGGCAGAACCTTGGGCTGCTCCTGCGAACAGGAAGAGTGGAGATAATGAACAAAGACATGGTGTTTGTGTTCAATATTCATAAAACACTGGTTAGGTCTTAGCTGAAGTACTGCAGCCAATTCTGGACATCTCAATTCAGGAGAAAGTGAGGACTGCAGATGCTGGAGAGTCAGAGTCAAAAGGTGTGGTGCTGGAAAAGCACAGCCGGTCAGGCAGCATCCGAGGAGCAGGAGAATCGATGTCTCAAGCATAAGCCTTTCATCAGGAAAGCCCTTCATCAACACATTCCTGAGGAAAAGCTTATGCTCAAAACGTTGACTCTCCTGCTCCTTGGCTGTGCTTTTCCAGCACCACACTTTTTGATCTCAATTTAGGAGCACTGTATGTGTTTGAAATTCCCAAGAATGGTATCAAGGATAAAAGAGAAGAGATGAGAATGTAGAGAGATGAGGAAAAACTGGCATTGTTATCCTTCAGGCAAAGTGGAAGATGGGGGTGTTCCAAATCTGAAGGCTTATTAATGAACTAAGAATGAAAAACTCTCTGCAGTGGGAGAAGCTTATCCCTAGCATAACTCTCCAAGACCCATTTAACTATATCCCCTTGGATGTAGGTTTGCTCGCTGAGCTGGAAATTTCATTTTCAGAAGTTTCGTCAGCACACTAGATAGCATCTTCAGTGTTAAAGCCGGAGGCCCACTGAAGATGTTACCTAGTAGGGTGATGAAATGTTTGAAAATGAATCTTCCAGCTCAGTGAGCAAACCTACATCCAGAACCTCAACCTGAGCTACAAATCTTCTCAAAACTCACTACTATCACCCCATATTTGCTGCCCCAGAGCAGTCTCATTTATGGATTCTGGGAAGGAGGTAGAAGTGGGTTGTTTTGCATAGCAGATTCAATGGACTTAATGGTCTACTTCTACTCCTATATCATAGAGTCAGAGAGACGGACAGCATGGAAACAGACCCTTCGGTCTAACTTGTCCATGCCAACCAGATATCCCAACCCAATCTAGTCCCACCAGCCAGCGCCCGGCCCATATCCCTCCAAACCCTTCCTATTCATATACCCATCCAGAAGCTCACCAATAAACACAGTGGCTACAAGAGCAGGTCAGAGGTTGGGAATACTGCAGTGAGTAACTCACCTCTTGAATTCCCAAAGTCTATCCACCTTCTACAAGGCACAAGTCTGGAGGGTGATGCAATAGAGTCAGAGAGTCAGAGAGATGTACAGCACGGAAACAGACCCGTTGGTCCAACCCGTCCATGCCGACCAGATATCCCAACCCAGTCTAGTCCCACCTGCCAGCACCTGGCCCATATCCCTCCAAATCCTTCCTACTCATATACCCATCCAGATGCCTTTTAAATGTTGCAATTGTACCAGCCTCCACCACTTCCTCTGGCAGCTCATTCCATGCACATATCACCCTCTGCGTGAAAAAGTTGTCCCTTAGGTCTCATTTATATCTTTCCCCTCTCACCCTAAACCTATGCCCTCTAGGTCTAGACTCCCCAGGGAAAAGACTTTGTCTATTTAACCTAACCCTCATGATTTTGTAAACCTCTATAAGGTCACTCTTCAGCCTCCGACGCTCCAGGGAAAACAGCCCCAGCCTGTTCAGCCTCCCCCCATATCTCAAATCCTCCAACCCTGGCAACATCCTTGTAAATCTTTTCTGAACCCTTTCAAGTTTCGCAACATCTTTCCGATAGGAAGGAGACCAGAATTGCACACAATATTCCAACAGTGGCTTAACCAATGATCTTATTGTCTTAGCCAGATAACGTAGAGGAAGATCTCCAACTGAAATGACAATGACGGTTCTGGATGCTGTGTCTTGAAATGTGCTACATTAATTCATTCATTTCTACACAGAGTGCTCAGACTACTTGTTTCCCATCCTGCTTAGAGAAATGATCGCAATGCACTCACCTGGTGTGAGATTAAGAACATATACATCAAGAAAAATTGTAACAGGGAAATTCCTATTAACAGTCTCTTTGCAAAATTGTCTTATATGCTTCTTGCTCCTCTGAGGACAACCAATAGATGTACCAGCCTGCTGTACGTACATACAAGTAGATAAAATAGCACTAGGAAGAGTCAATAAAATATGGAGCTGGAGAAAGCACAGCAAGTCAAGCAGCATCAGAGGAAAATGATCTGATGAAGGGTCCTATCTGAAATGTTGACTCTCCTGCTCCTCTGATGTGCTTTTTCCAGCTCCACATTTTATTGACTCTGGTTTTCCAGCATCTGCAGCCCTCACTTTTTCCAAGCAGTAGGAATAGGCCATTCAGCTCCTTCATGCTGCTCTGCTATTCGATAAGATCATGGCAGATTTGTTTGCAATGGAATTCCATATTTCCATCTACCCTCAATAATCTTTGATTCCCCCGCCTAATAAGAATCCATCTACCTCAGCCTTAAAAACATTCAGTGATCGCCATCTCCACCACCTCCTGAGGCAGAGAGTTCAAAAGTCGCACAACCCTCTGAGATAACAAAAAATATCCTCATCTCTTTCCAAAAAGACAAGCTCTAATTTCCAAGCAGTATCAACTAGTTCTGGACCCAAAAGACGATTTGTCCTTCCACATACAACTTGTCAACACCATTCTGGATCTTATACAACTCAATAAAGACACCTTTCACTCTTCTAAACTCCAACCTTTCCTCAAAAGACAACCCATGATTCCAGGTATCAATCTTGTAAACTTCCTTTAATTCATTTTTATCCTTCCTTAATCCTCTTAATATTCAGAACACAATCCTTGTCATTCTAATCTGTAATGGATATCTGATTGTACTTACTTCCTCCACTATGCACAATCAATTTGTTATGAATGCCATATACATTTAGTTTGGTCTTTTTGTTGTCTTTGTAACATACAGCATTGACTATTGGGGTACTCAGGATCTTCCTCTCTATCCCTTCCTGCCATTCCCTGACCTTCATTTACCACATCATTATTTTGCTCTCCTGCCTCAAATCTACTTCTTGAAATGCTACATCTAACGAAGCTTGATCCCCCAACATCACTGTTTAGTTTAAAGCCCTTCTGTGATCATGTGGCTTGCGAGAACACCAGGCCTAGCATGGTTCATGTGTAGACCATCCAATGGCATGAATCCTACTTTCCTTAGTACAGGCACCAGTAACTTACAAACCACGAGCCACACCAGTCTTTGAGCTGTGCACTCATTTCTCTAATTTTAATCACTCAATGGCATTTTCCAGAGATTATTGCATTTGAAATTCTACATTTTAATTCAGTATCAAATGTCTCATACTCTGTCAGCAGGCCCTCATTCCTAGTTCTGTGTGTGATGTTAGTATCTACCTGGACCATGTCCACTAAATCCACCCCCGCCCAATCCAAGTTCCTCTCCAGTCCTAAGCAGATGTCACTAACCCTGCATCCAGCCAGGCAGGCATGCATCACCTCTCTGTCTCTCTCTCTGTCTGCGCTAGCGGCAACAATGCTCATTATACTCTCCCTACTACTATTACATTCAGAATCACAGGAGATTAATGGCATGTAAGGAGGGAATTCTCTTTGTTCTCCATGGCTTCCAGAACAACACTGCTACAGTCAGCAATTGGTTATTCAGTTAAATCATTGAATGATTCCTTTGCAACTTTAGCACTCACCTCCCCCCCGCGCCCCCCACCACAGATTATATTAACTAGGTAAAAATAAGGGCTGCAGATGCTGGAGACCAGAGTCCAGATTATAGTGGTGCTGGAAAAGCACAGCAGGTCAGGCAGCATCTGAGGGCTCTTCGAGCACCACTATAATCCAGATTATATTTCACAAACTGCAGTTCAGCATCACTCCAGTCGCAGCGCTGTCTCCACCTTTTCCTCTCCACATTTAGCAAAAAGGACACAAAACATCAGGTTATAGTCTAACAGGTTTATTTATTTGAAATTACAAGCTTTTGGAATGCTGCTCTTTCATCAGTTAGCTAGTGGGGCAGGATCATAGGACACAGAATTTATAGTAAAAGATCAAAGTGTTATACAACTGATATGATGTGTTGAACAAACTTAGATTGCGTAAGAACTAAGAGCAAGAGTAGGCTATTTGGCCCTTTGAGCCTGCTCTGCCATTCAATAAGATCATGGTTGAGCTTTTTGTGGACTGCTGTTAAGTCTTTCAAGCACTTAGAATGGGAATGATTGATTAATATGTAAATCCCAGGATTTCTTTCAAGTCACAGCTCTTAGATAATTTAAGGTTTTTGTAAGTATAAATAAAACATCTCAACTCAGACAATGCATTAAAGGTGTGAAGTTAGAGTCTGTCTATATCCCAAACTTGAGTTAGACTGGTTCTGTTTCCAAAGTAGGAAATGATAAAATGTCACATTGACTGATTGCGTATAGATTGTGTGGTTTTTGAACAAAATATAATGTATCTGCATATGCAAATTCACCCCATAGATTTATATGAGTGTGTGGAGAGAGTGATTACATCAGCCACCAGCTGCAGTTCAGCCACCCTCCAGTGGTAGCGCTGTCTCCCCCTCCCCCTTCTCGGATTACATCGTTAAAAATCACACAACACCAGGTTATAGTCCAACAGGTTTAATTCGGAGCGCTGCTCTTTCATCCTTCGCAACCACCTGATGAAGGAGCAAAGGTCCGAAAGCTACTGCTTCCAATTAAACCTGTTGGACTACAACTTGGTGTTGTGTGATTTTTAACTTTGCACACCCCGGTCCAACACCGGCATCTCCAAATCGTAATGACATCAGCCACCAGCTGCAGTTTAGCCTCCCTCCAGCGGTAGCGCTGTCTCTCCCGGTCCCCCACCTTAGATTACATCAGCCACCAGCTGCAGTTCAGTCTCTTTCCAGCGGTAGCGCTGTCTCTCCCGGTCCCCCACTTTCGATTACATCAGCCACCATCTGTAGTTCAGTCTCTTGCCAGCGGTAGCGCTGTCTCTCCAGGTCCCCCACCTTAGATTACATCAGCCACCAGCTGTAGTTCAGTCTCTTGCCAGCGGTAGCGCTGTCTCTCCAGGTCCCCCACCTTAGATTACATCAGCCACCAGCTGCAGTTCAGTCTCTTTCCAGCGGTAGCGCTGTCTCTCCCGGTCCCCCTCCTTAGATTAGATCAGCCACCAGTTGCAGTTCAGCCTCCCTCCAGCGGTAGCGCTGTCTCTCCCGCTCCTCTCTGCCTCCTCTCATGCTCCGCCGCTTGGCCGCCCGGAGCCGGTCTACCGTTGCTGCCGCGGCCGGGTTGCTGTCGCTGTCCCCCGGGGCGTGGTGCTGTACTCGGTCGGTGTGCGTGTCAGCGCCGGGTTTCCAGAAGCAGAAGCCGCTGTGGCAGCGCGTGTCCCGCGTGATGGAGGGAGACGCGGGCCGTGGGGAGCAAGTTCTGGCGCCGCTCAGGCTGGCGGTGCGGGAGCAGGTAGGAGGGGCCCAGCCCGGGGAGTGGGGAATGGGTCCAGGGAATGGGGAATGGGTCCCAAGGAATGGGGGATGGGGGATGGGGAATGGGTCCCAGGGAATGGGGAATGGGGGGGAATGGGTCCCAGGGAATGGGGAATGGGTCCCAAGGAATGGGGAATGGGGGGGAATGGGTCCCAGGGAATGGGGAATGGTGGGGAATGGGTCCCAGGGAATGGGGAATGGGTCCCAGGGAATGGGGAATGGGTCCCAGGGAATGGGGAATGGTGGGGAATGGGTCCCAGGGAATGGGGAATGGGGAATGGTGGGGAATGGGTCCCAGGGAATGGGGAATGGGGAATGGTGAGGAATGGGTCCCAGGGAATGGGGAATGGGTCCCAAGGAATGGGGAATGGGGGGGAATGGGTCCCAGGGAATGGGGAATGGGGAATGGTGGGGAATGGGTCCCAGGGAATGGGGAATGCGTCCCAGGGAATGGGGAATGGGGGAATGGGTCCCAGGGAATGGGTCCCAGGGAATGGGGAATGGGTCCCAAGGAATGGGGAATGGGGGGGAATGGGTCCCAGGGAATGGGGAATGGTGGGGAATGGGTCCCAGGGAATGGGGAATGGGGAATGGTGGGGAATGGGGAATGGTGGGGAATGGGTCCCAGGGAATGGGAAATGGGTCCCAGGGAATGGGGAATGGGTCCCAGGGAATGGGGAATGGGGACGCTTCTGAGACAGGGCTTGGGTGTGAGGGATGGGTCTGGGTCTGGGGCTGGGACATGGACAGAATAAGCCTCACTCTGGAGGGGTCTGATATTTCGTCAGATGTGGAGAACGTGGGTCAGGTAAATCAGGAAAACCTCTGCCTGTAACTGGTCTTGTGTGCAGTTCTGGAATCCACATTCTGGGAGGGAAGTGATAACACTGGACAGGGTGCAGAGATTTACTAAAATGTTGCCTGGGGCTGGAGAGCTTCAGTTATGGAGAGAGCTTGGACAGACTGGGGCTGTTTTCCTTGGAGCAGAGGAAGTTGAGAGGGTTCACAATTGAGATGTGTAAACTCGAAGGGCATAAACTAGGCAGGCAGGAAGAGACCTTTTCCCTTGGTGAAGAGTTCACTGATTAGGTGACATTGATTTAAGATCAGGGACAGAATATGTAGAGAGGTTGTAATGCAAGATGTTTCAGGCAGAGCGTGGTGGGAATCTGAAACTCTCTGCATGTGAGGTTGATAGAGGCAGAAATCCTCATAGCATTTAGATGTACACTTGTGATGCCAAGGCATACAAGGCTTAAAGACCAAGTGCTGGAAAATGGGATTAGAACAGTTAGGTGGTTACTAACAGCAGAAACCAATGGCCCAAAGGGCCTTTTTCAGTGCTTTAGAGTTCTACAGTTGACTCTATTAGCTGATAGTGGAAGAATTAGAGAACAGAAATGGAAGATTCTGTGCAAGAGATGCAATGAGACTATGTGAGGGACAATTGTTTTGTGCAATGAGTTCACTTGTCTAGACAGATAGGATGCTCTCAGTTTCTAACCTCGATCCGAAAGATGACGATTCTGATAGTACTTCCCTGGGACATTAAATATCTGGAGTGGGGCTCAAATCTTTAATCAACTGATTCTGAGCAGGAGTGTACTGCTTGCAGTGCCTGTGGCCCATCCATTGTAAAATTGTCCTAATATTTGCTAATCAGCCTGTTCAGAGATATTGGTGCACTGGAACAGGTGGGACCTTAATTCAAGACTTTGGCTCAGAGGTAGGAACACTGCCACCATACCACAAGCACTCTAAACCTGACCTCTCAGTATAAAGCATCTCTGCTATTTGTTTGAGGTGATAATTGTTTTGAGTTGCTTATAAATATTGGTTCTGGTTCAGCAAGTTCTGTTATTTTTAATGTACAAAGGTTTGGGGAAAAAAATCCAATGCTGTTGGTACTAATGATTTCAATATAGTTTTCAGCCAAACCATGTTGCTGTGTTTGAGAGAATGTTTGGAACCAATCGATTAAGAGAAAGTGAGGACTGCACATGCTGGAGATCAGAGCTTAAAAATGTGTTGCTGGAAAAGCGCAGCAGGTCAGGCAGCATCAAAGGAGCAGGAGAATCGATGTTTCGGGCCTGAAGAAGGGCTTATGCCCGAAACGTTGATTCCCCTGTTCCTTGGATGCTGCCTGACCTGCTGCGCTTTTCCAGCAACACATTTTTAAGCACCAATCGATTAAGCTGACTGTGAAAGTATAACACTTAGTGATGAGTTGAGTGATAATGTCTGACCAAGTGCTGGTCTTCTCTCCCATGTTTGAAGTGAAGGGTGTTTTTATTTCTGTTGAGATGGCAGTTGCACCACCCTGTGCTCCTTCATTACTGCTCAGAAGAGAGTGAATGTAGTTGCTTATGTGACCAGCCATGTGTGCTTTTCAAAGCAGTGTGGAATCCCAGCAGACCCTGCTTGCTGCAGTTTCAGTTTGCAGATTCTTCCCTCCCCCTGCCACGTTTCCCTCCTTCAGCAGTGAACTGCTGCAGAACCCTGCCCGGTGATTATCTGATTTTGGTTTCTTACTGCGTTCCCTGTTCAGCGATTTCCCCCTCAATTGCTGCCTGGTTCTACATTTTCAGTCATGTGCTTTATGTTCTTCTCCTTTCAAGCTGCAGCATCTTTTGGAGAGATTTTTAAGTTTAAACAATAGGAACAGCAAGCAACACCTATGCATATTACAGTCAGTGTAGTACTATTGAGATGTAATCACTATTGTAATGGAGGAAAGCCAATGTGTGCACAGCAAGCTCCCAGAAATAATAATTCTGGGCAGCACGGTGGCACAGTGGTTAGCACTGCTGCCTCACAGCGCCAGAGACCCGGGTTCAATTCCAGCCTGGGGCGACTGACTGTGTGGAGTTTGCACGATCTCCCCGTGTCTGCGTGGGTTTCCTCTGGGTGCTCCGGTTTCATCCCACAGTCCAAAGATGTGCAGGTCAGGTGAATTGACCATGCTAAATTGTTAGGTAAGGGGTAAATGTCGGGGTATGGATGGGTTGCGCTTCGGCGGGTCGGTGTGGACTTGTTGGGCTGAAGGGCCTGTTTCCACACTGTAATCTAATCTAATCTAATCTAATAATGTGGCAACAACCAGTTTTTTTTTGGTAATGCAGTCTAATGTTGGCTGCTCTCCCAGTTATAAGATGCTCTGCAGAAATTTGCTAGAGATCCTTGGACAGCACCTTCCAACCCTCCAAAGGGCGAGAGATTTTTGGGAGCACCACCCTATGCAAGTTCTCCTCCAAGCCGCTCACCATCCTGACTTGGAACTATTTTGGCGTTCCTTGGGCGGCACGGTGGCACAGTGGTTAGCACTGCTGCCTCACAGCGGCAGAGACCCGGGTTCAATTCCCGCCTCAGGCGACTCTGTGTGGAGTTTGCATGTTCTCTCTGTGTCTGCGTGGATTTCCTCCGGGTGCTGTGGTTTCCTCCCACAGTCCAAAAATGTGCAGGCTAGGTGAATTGGCCAAGTTAAATTGCCCGTAGTGTTAGGTGAAGGGATAAATGTAGGGCAATGGGTTGCGCTTCGGCGGGTCGGTGTGGACTTGTTGGGCCGAAGGGCCTGTTTCCACACTGTAATGTAATCTTTCATTGTTACTGGGTCAAAATCCTGTGACTCTCTTCTTAACAACACTGTAGGTGTCCATACGCCACAGTGACTGCAGTGGTATCGGAGGGCTGCTTGCTACCATCATCTTCAATTAGAGATAGGGAATAAATGCTGATCTAGCCAATGTCACCCTCATTCTCTGAATAAATTTTATAAACTTGCCCAATTGCAATGTATGAGGTTAGACCATAAGAGAGAGGAACAGGGGTAGGCCATTTGGCCCCCGTGAGCCTGCTTAACCATTCAATCAGATCATGGCTGATCCAGTACTCGTCATGTTCACTTTCCTGCCCTTTCTCCATAACCTTTGATTCCCTGACTGAGCAAGAATCTATATATCTCAGTCTTAAATATACACATGGACTCCGCCTCCATAGCCCTCTGTGGCAAGTTCTAAAGACTCTCAAGCCTCAGTGAAGAAATTCCTCCTCATCTCAGTCTTAAAATGCTGTCCCTTTATTCTGAGGTGATACCCTTTAGCCCTAGACTCTCCCATGAGGGAAGTCATGATGTAGAGCTGCTGGTGTAAGACTGGGGTGTTAAAAAAACACAACACCAGGTTATAGTCCAACCTGGTGGAAGCACTAGCTTTCGGAGTGCTGCTCCTTCATTATGTGGTTGTCCAATCAGAGAAGAGAGTTCTTTTTCAGGTTGGCAATGTGTAACCACTATGACCCCACGGGGGTCTGTGCTGGATCACAACTGTTTACAGCACACATTAATGACTTGGACAATGGAAGCAAATCTACTACAACTAAATTTACAGAAAGCATACAAATAGGTGCAAAAGCAAGTTGCGAGATGGATATTAACAGTTGAGAGTATACTGATAGATTATGTGAGTGGGCAAAAGTTGGCAAATGGACTATAATGTGGGAAAATGTGAAGTTTGTTTTGAAGTGAGAACAAAAGAACTGAATATTGTTCTAATGGAGAGAAAGTGCAGAAAGCTGCATCACGAAGGCACTTGGGGGTACACTGTAACATCATGTCTCTGTGCTCCCAGTAAGGATGCACTGTAACATGATGTCTCTGTGCTCCCAGTTAGGATGCACTGTAACATGATGTCTCTGTGCTCCCAGTTAGGATGCACTGTTACATGATGTCTCTGTGCTCTCAGTTAGGATGCACTGTAACATCATGTCTCTGTGCTCCCAGTTAGGATGCATTGTAACATGATGTCTCTGTGCTCCCAGTTAGGATGCACTGTAACATGATGTCTCTGTGCTCCCAGTCATGATACACTATAACATCATACCTCTGTGCTCCCAGTCATGATACACTATAACATCATACCTCTGTGCTCCCAGTTAGGATGCACTGTAACATCATGTCTCTGTGCTCCCAGTTAGGATGCACTGTAACATCATGTCTCTGTGCTCCCAGTTAGGATGCACTGTAACATGATGTCTCTGTGCTCCCAGTTAGGATGCACTGTAACATCATGTCTCTGTGCTCCCAGTTAGGATGCTCTGTAACATCATGTCTCTGTGCTCCCAGTTAGGATGCACTGTAACATCATGTCTCTGTGTTGGGATATACTGTAGTATCAAGTCCTTTCTGTTAAGTATTTACAATGTACTGGTATGGTATGCTGTTATGGTGTGCTGAAGAATAATCATCTGTGTTCACCATTTGGATATTAAACACTCTTAACTGCAGCCTTGCCTGAAGGTCACTGCTACGTACCTGCACTGTATCAGGTATAAAGAGAAACTTGAAGGAAATTCATGTGATGTCTACATTGTGCATGTGACCTTGAAGCTCCTTGTCCCACCCTTCTGTCCAATTGTTCTCGTTTCCTATCTGTGCCCTGTGTACTTTAGACCTTAAGAATGATTTGCCCATTTCTTGTGTGCATGATGGCTGAATGTAAGTGTGGAGCTGTGGTTTAAACCAAGACCCTATCTAATCTTTTGGGTGTATGTAACAGATTGATTGCCCAGCACAGAAGCGCAGGAGAGTTCTCCTTGTTCCTGGCCAGGATTTAATCCTTATCACATTGCTAAAGCGCTTTATTTTATTGATCTTATTTCATTCTGCTATCTGTGGGAGCTTGCTATGTTCAAATTGACTGTTAAATTTTCTGCATTGTGACATATCAGAAATGAAAGTATTGAATTTAGCTGTCAAAACCTTTGGAATAGCCTGAGGCTGTAAAGGGTGCTGCAAAAATGCAGCTGCCTTTTTTATGGACAAAAACAGGCAGGTTTCCAGGATGCAGTAAAAATACAGCTTTTTGATGGAGTTATCATTGGCTAGGCCAGCATTTATTGCCCATACCTAATTACCCAGTGTGCAGTTAAGAGCCAACCACATAGCTGTGGGTCTGGAGTCACATGAGGCCAGACTGGGTAAGGATGGCAGCTTTCTTCCCTGAAGGACAGTAGTGAATCAGATGAGTTTTTCTGACATTTGATAACGGGTATCGCGATCATCGTTAGATCCTTAACTCCATGTTTTTATTATAGTCACATTCCATCATCTGCTGTGGTGGGATTGATCTCTGGTCTCCAGAATATTGCCTATATCTCTGGCCTCCAGAATATTGCCTGGATCTCTAGATTAATAGTCTGGCAATAATCTCACTCTGCCATCACCCTCTTGTTTTACTGTTACAGGGCTTCCCACTGCTGGAGAGAATAATTCATGATGTCATCTGATTCACATCATAGATTGGGCTCAGCAGTGACACAGGCCATTCAGCCCATTTTACAGGTGCTGGTCTTCTGAAGGGGCCGTTAACCTACTGCTACTGACCTGCCTTCTTCCCCAAGACTTGTTAAGGGATTTTTCCTCAGATAATAATTTAATTTTCATTGGAAGCTTCAATTGACTCTGCCTCCATTGCACACTCAGTGCACTCTAGATCCTCATCACAACTCCCAGTGCTTCCAAACTTTGTATCATCATGTGTTTGGAAATTGTGTCAAGGCACAAGGGTCTAATTCATTACATATTTATCATAAATAACAAGGGTCCCAACATTGGCTCCTGGATAGCTCCGTTACAAATCTTCCTTCAGCCTGGAAAAGCATCCATACATTGTACTCTGGTTTCTGTTACTCAATCAATTTCTTATTCATT
Source organism: Chiloscyllium punctatum (assembly GCF_047496795.1). NCBI lineage: Eukaryota > Metazoa > Chordata > Chondrichthyes > Orectolobiformes > Hemiscylliidae > Chiloscyllium > Chiloscyllium punctatum. The sequence goes on along the minus strand of NC_092746.1, from coordinate 122,646,818 downwards.
TTGTTATTGTCCTTTTTATTCCAAGAACTCAGACTTTCTGTAAAGTCTGTTGTGGGGTATCCAGTGTCTTCTGGAAATCTCTCTACAGCACATCCTCAGGATTGACCTCATCAACCCTCTCTGTTCAAATGCCAATAAATTAATTAAGTATGGGTTGTTTTAACTTTATGCTGGAATTTCTCGATCAATCCAAATTTGTCCAAATGACTGTTGGTTTTTGTCCCAGTTATTGTTTCTAAACCTTTTCCTCTAACAGAATTTAAAATGGCTGCCCTATACTTGCTGGGTTTATCTTTACATTTTATTTAAAACAAGATGGGTAACATTTGCAGTTCTCCAATCCTTTGGCACCATCCTGAATCGAAAGATGAATGCACAGTTATGGCAGTGTCTCTGGGTTACTTAGTGTCACTTCTCTTGGTTACGTCTTATCTGGTCCTGGTATCTTATAAACTTTTAAGTGCAGGCATCCTATCCAATACCTCTGCTATTTCTATTTTAAATCTTTCAAGTGTTTGAACCATCTCCTCTGTCTCTATGCCCTGGGCAGTATTTTCTTGCTTGGTAAAGGCAGATGCGATGTATTCGTTCAATACCACTCTGTGCTTTGATCCCTCACTCCTGCAAATCTTTGCTATTTATCTGTGCCACCTCCATGTATATCACCTTGACCTCCGCTCTCCCCTGGCATATTGTTCTAAGTCTAGTTTGGACCTTGTCTTTTCTCAGAACCAAGCCATACAATAAAATGATCACTGTTCCCTTACTGATCTCCTTGGTCCATTTCATTCCCTCACTGTTGCTGGGTCAAAATCCCAGAACTCCCTAACTACAGCAATTCAAGAAGGCCCTCATTCAGGGGAATTAGGGATGGGCAATGAATGAATTTGAACAGATAGATTGAAAGAAACACTGGAGCTTTTTCTGAGGTATTTGCAATTTTCAGTCTCAGCTGTCTGTATAAAGTGATAACGTGGAGGTGACGGTGTTGGACTGGACTGGAGTGGATAAGGTCAGAAGAAGTCACATGACACCAGGTTATAATCCAACAGGTCTATTTGAAATCACAAGGTTTTGGAGCGCTGCCCTCTCTTCACCTGACGAAGGAACAATGCTCCGAAAGCTTGTGATTTCAAATAAACCTGGTGCTGTGTGACTTTTAACTTTGTATAAAGTGACATCATTTCTCTAGTTGTGTTGCTGAAATCGACACTGGTCTGACATGTTCTCACTCACTCTCTGTTGTTCCTTTCCAGGGTGAACTTGTTCGGAAACTTAAAGCAGAGAATTTTCCACAGGTGGATGTCGATAAAGCTGTGGCCGAGCTTAAAGCTCGGAAAAGGATCCTGGAGGCTAAGGTACAAACTACGATCTCTCCAGAACTAGAGGGCTTGGGTTTTGGGTGAGAGGGGAAAGATATAAAAGAGACCTAAGGGGCAACTTTTTCACACACAGGGTGGTACGTGTATGAAATGAGCTGCCAGAGGAAGTGGTGGAGGCAACATCTAAAAGGCATTTGGATGAATTTATGAATAGGAAGGGTTTGGTGGGATATGGGCCAAGTGCTGGCAGGTGGGACCAGAATGGGTTGGGATATCTGGTCGGCATGGACGGGTTGGACTGAAGGTTCTGTTTCCGTCCTGTACATCTCTCTGACTCTCTGACTCATTGGCCACAAATTTATTATAGCAATGGTTCTGTTCTTACCTTTCCAGCAACAGCCAGAAGAAATTTTGCAATGAATCTTTCCCATCATACTATCCTTCACTCTCGTATCTTATCTAATTGCAACTTTGGTAACTTCATCTGAACACACTGTACTGGGCTCCACTTGCATACTGATGCCATCTAGCCCTGTCTCTCCATCCCAACTCTTGATCTCTTCTTTGCCTCTCCTGTATCTCCATTCTATCTCTGTCTCTTCCCATCCTGAATAAGAAAGAAGAGCAGGAGTAGGCCATTTGGCCCATTGAACCTGCTACACCATTCAGTAATCTGACTGTGACCATAATTCCACTTTCCTGTCTGTCCCCATAACCCCATCTCCCTCATGGATCAGAAATCTGTTTAACTCAGCCTTGAGCATTTTCAATGACCCAGCCTCCATTATTGTTGGGGAGGAGAATTCAAAAGACTTATGACCCTCTGAGAGAAGAAATTGTTCCTTATCTGCATCTTAAGTGGGACACCCTTCAAGCTGTGCTGTTTAATTCTAGATTTCCTCACAGGGGGAAACCTCCTCTCTATCCTGAGAAGTGCCCTCAAAATCTATGTTTCAATAAGATTACTCCTCATTCTTCTGAACTCCAATGAGTAATCTCACAACCTGCTCAGTTTTTCCTCATAAAGCAAAAATTTTTATCACTGGAGTCAGTAAAGTTTCTCTGAACTGCCTCCAATGTAAGTATTAAAATGGAGACCAACGCTTTTGATGGATGAATTGCAGGCACATGGTGGCTCAGTGGTTAGCACTGCTGCCTCACAGGGACCCAGGTTCAATTCCAGCCTCGGGCGACTGTCTGTGTGGAGTTTGCACATTCTCCCCGTGCGTTTCCTTCAGGTGCTCCGGTTTTCTCCCACAATCCAGATATGTGCAGGTTAGGTGAATTGGTTATGTCTGATTGTCCATGGTGCGAGGTGCATTAGTCAGAGGGAAATGGGTCTGGGTGGGTTACTATTCGGAGGGTCGGTGTGGGCTTGTTGGGCCAAAGGACCTGTTTCCACACTGTAGGGAATCTAATCTAATCTAAAAATTAAATATTGGGAAAAATAAAGCAACTATCTTCCTTCTCCACTATAAATTTCATTTCCACTTGTACACTGTTCCTTGGCCACTATCTCCGTCTGACCAGCAACATCTGTCTATGGTGGCGAGATCTAATCCTGAATCAAGCTACTGATTGAATATTTGCTCTATCAGCAAGGCCACCTACATCCACCTTGACAACATTGTGTCCTCACTACTACCTCAGCTCCTCTGTGCTCCTGTCATTTCCCTACTCGGTTATAGACCTTGTGGTCCCTGTAACTTCAGCTCGTCTAAAACTCCTCACTCTAAGTCTCGTTCACCCATCATATCATTTTGTGTTCACTGACCTACATTGTCTCCCAGTTGAACAGTGGCTTAGAATTTTAGAATTCTGGTCAGAATGTGCAAACCCTCCAGAGCCTTGCCTACCCTCGCTCCTTAATCTCCTTCAACTCTCAGATCTCTGTATTCTCCCAGTTCTGGCCTTGTGCGTCTTCCACTTTATTCCCCTCGACAGTGGCAGTTATAATTTTAAGACCATGCATCATAAGCTGTGGAGTTCCTTTCCAAAATCTCTGCATCTCTATTCTCCTTCGAGAAATAGAATCCTGTGTCATTGATGGAACCTTTTGTCACCTATTAACTGTATTGACTTTGGTTTTGTCTTAGAGCTTGTGTACATGTCTGAGTGTTTCACCTTGCATGAGTCCAAGAGAAACGTATTGCGATTAGATTAGATTACATTACATTACAGTGTGGAAACAGGCCCTTCTGCCCAACAAATCCACACCGACCCGCCGAAGCGCAACCCACCCATACCCCTACATTTACCCCTTACCTAACACTATGGGCAATTTAGCATGGCCAGTTCACCTGAGCTGCACATCTTTGGACTGTGGGAGGAAACCGGAGCGTCCAGAGGAAACCCACGCAGACACAGGGAGAACGTGCAAACTCCACACAGTCAGTCGCCTGAGGTTGGAATTGAACCCGGGTCAGGAATTCTTTTGTTTCACGTAGAAATCATTTTGCTGTGTATCCTTCTCCCCACAGGAGCTGGCTCTGCAGCCAAAGGATGACATAGTTGACCGAACAAAAATGGAGGATACCCTAAAGAGGAGGTTTTTCTATGATCAAGCTTTTGCGATATATGGAGGTAGGAGGAGGACCAGTCCCTGAATATGTGGTCATTTGTATTAAAGTATATAATTAGTAGAGAGTCAGACACCAGCTGATGCATAAGGTCTGTCTATGGTGACAAGAGATGCCCCTCTTCCATCACCAGTTTGCTGCCACACAGTTGCCTGGGGAATAAAATTCTCTCTAGGGCAGCAGACACATTGGAACACCACCACTTGCAAGTTTCCCTCCATGCCTCCCCAATATCCTGACTGGGAGCAATAACTCTATTCCTTTGTTACTGCTGGGTCAACTCCTGGAACTCCCTCTCTAAGAGCATTGTGGGTGTCCTATTTCCCAAAGGCTGCAGCTCCACCACCTTCTCAAAGGCACTGACAACCCATGAACAGAGCAGAGGTGATTGAGGAAGGCAAGGAAATATGTAGAAGTGAAGCAGCAATTTAGCTGAGCACAGTTCTGCTTTAATGTTGCAAGTCACAAAGTTGGTTGATATCAGAATTGTGTCTGCTTGTTACCTATCCCCAGCAGCTTTGGCTGTATAAAGAGATTGATGAAGGAGTACTGGCTTCCTTTCTTAGATGGGTATCAATGGACCATTTTGATTCATCCTTTTAGCTGCCTCCTTGGTCCTGACCCAGGGTTTAACAAATGAGCTTTTAATATTTCAGTTTCAATATGACACAGTGGAATCGAAGTTGGGGAGTACTGGTAGCTGACTCTAAAAAATAATATCCTGGGGTGCAGGCATCTTTGGCAGGCTTGTCTTTTTTTTCCCCCATTCCCTAATTGCCTTGATATAATGGAGCAGGTTGCCTTTGAAGGGGAGTTGAGACTCAACCATATTGTGGGTCATTTTCCTTCTTTTATAAATGATGTGACTGAACAAGTTTTGTTTTTAACAGGAGCTTGAAACAACTTTACGACTTTTATTGAGACTCTAGCTCCAGACATTTTGAAAAATGGAATTAAAATTCCCAAATTTTTGCTGTGGAGTTTGAACTTCCGTTCTCTGGATTATTAATGCAAGACTCTGGTCCAGTAATGTGATCACTAAACAGCTGTATTTGTCCAGTGATTATACCCATTGAGGGGGCTGAGATAGGAGCGGTCTGTGAGAGCCTCAGTTAGGCAGATGATGAATGAAGACGGTGTGGGTGAGGGGTGAATTTGCATCCTGTATGTGTATGTAAGGTCTTATTGTACTTTGGAACAGGTGTGAGTGGCCTGTATGACTTTGGTCCTGTCGGCTGTGCTCTGAAGAACAACATCCTGCAGATCTGGCGGCAACATTTCATCCAGGAGGAGCAGATTCTGGAGATTGACTGCACGATGCTGACTCCTGAACCTGTCCTGAAGTAAGTAGAATTATGCAATGACTGCAACACAGAAAGGAGACCATCCAATCTGTTGGGTCAGTGCTGGATCTCCGTAAAGGCACCTCAGATAGTCCCACACTCTGTCTTTTCCTCTCACCTTTGCAAATTTTTCATCTTCCGATCATAATCCAATTCCTTTTTGAAAACTGTGGTCAAAGGTGCCTCCAACCACACACACTCGGGCAGTGCATTCCAGACCTTAACTGTTTGGTCTGTGAAAATGTTTTATCTCATGTCACCATTGCTTTGTTGGTCCATCGTTTTAAATCTGAGGCATCTGGTTTTCTGTACTAATACCAGTGGGAACAATATCTCCCCATCTGCTCTGTCCAGACCTCATATGATTTTGAACACCTGGATTCTCTTCTCAACCTTCTGCTCTTCAATGTCATTAATGATTGGAGAACAAAAGGGATGATGCTGCAAAGAAAGAGGGAGTGATAATGGAACAACTTGAGAAACCAGCTCGGACCGGAGGAGCTGTTGGTGACAACTTGTAACATTAACATTATCACTAACGTATCCCCTTAATGGCATGAATAATCCAGAGCTCCAGTCTAATTTTCTGAGGACGCAGGTTCAACTCTCACTTAGGGAGCTGAGGGTGTTCTAATTCACTTAATCCAAATGAAAATGAGCAGCTTGTATTCATATGCAGCACAATCTGGGTAATATCCTTAAGGCAAGGACCATCTCAAACAAGAAATAATCTAAACATTTCCCCATGATGTTCAACGGCATTGTCATCATTGAATATTCCACTTTACCTGCCAGATCTTCTTCAAGTGGTACACCATCCTGATGTGGAAATGTATTGTTGTTCCTTCAGTGTCACTGGATCAGAATCCTGAACCTCCCTATCAGCATTATGGTCATATGAACTGCAGCAGTTCAAGGAGGCAGCTCATCATCATCATCATCTTAAGGGCAATTAGGGATGGGCAATAAACACTGCTGGTTTAGCCAGCAGCTTCCACATCCTATGAACGATTTTTTTTTAGAAACCTCTAGAATTTGAGAGCTAATCTCACAAATGGTGACTGTGAGACAATCATCAGTTGTGATAAAAACACATTTGGTTCATTGCCCTTACCTGGTCTAGGCTTAACATGTGACTCGACCGGACAATGTGGTTGACTCTTAACTACCCTCTGAGATGGGGTGAGAAAGCCACTCCACTCAACAATGGAGTAACAAATGCTGGCCTGGCCGGCAGCATCAATATCCCATCAAAGAGTGAAAAAAAAAGCCTTCGTGTTGTCTTTGAGGACCCATGTCAAGGGCTTGCTGATCCACTCTGGGGGACTGGGTAGGTGTAGTCTGAGCCAACCACACACTCGGTCCTTGTTGTCGGTATCTGGATGAGAAATGGGCATCATCTTCCTTCTCTGAAGCTACAGTGGATGTTGATGGCATGACGTTTTGGATTCACCTCAACAATTAGTGAGCAGCCAAAGACAGTGAAGATATTATCTTAAAATAATCTTTCTCCCTGAATAATTTCTCAGATGATCTAGCTGACAAAGCAGTTGAATAATAATCTCTCCGTTGTGGAGATCAACCTCTGAGGATTGGAGTTTGATCTTAGGGACTGTTCTCAGATGGTTAAAACTTTGTTTGGGTTTTCTTGTATGCTTCTGTGCTTCTCCCAAGTGCTGTTTGTGCACCTTAGCCATTTCCGCAGAGCTCCCTACCTCCAATTGACAATCTCTGCCTCGGTTTTAGACAGTTCTGCGCTCAACCAGTTAATATCTGAATCACCCAGATAGTGAGTGGGAGGTATTTTGGACTTGTTTTATTTAATTAGATTCTTTTGTTGGCATTGACAGAGTGAGCAGAGGGTTGCCTTTAGCCCACTGCTGTCGAGAGGACAGTTTCATTGTGAGGCTGGGAAGATCAGTCAATTTTGTGACCTGAGCTTTCTGCTGCTGAGCTTTGGTGATCTATGTTGCAGAACATCTGGACATGTGGATAAGTTTGCTGACTACATGGTGAAGGATGTGAAGAATGGGGAATGTTTCCGTGCTGATCATCTGTTGAAAGGTAACAGTTTCCATTTGGACTGAGGGCTGGTAATTCAGTGAACGCTCTGTATGGTTGGGGAACTGACCCACCTTACCATGTGTTAAAGTGCATTTTCCCTGCGAGGTTTTTTAACCTACCTGTTCAGGGACATAAGGACACAAATCTGGAGCAGGTGGGACTTGAACCTGGGTCTTCTGGCTCAGAGGCAAGGTCGTTACCACTGCACCGCAAGAGCCTATTTGATGCCCTGGATGACTCTGCTGACAGTCGGTAGCATTTTTGCCGATTCAGTTCGTTTTGACCCTGAACGATACAGACCAGAAGGAGGCCATTTGGTCCATCTTGTCTGTGCTGATTTCTGGCTAAAGCAGTCTATTCTTTCCCGTACCTTCTCCGTTCACCAGTCTCTTAACGTCACCTTGCCCCAGCAGTCAGTGATTTTCCGTCTCCCTGAAGTGTCTGCCTCTACTTGTCCTTCCAAAGACTCAATCTTATCTTCTTCTCCATTTCTCACCACCACCACCACCAACCACATCCATCTCCCCCCAAAGGAGAAGCCATTGTGTACTGGTACCTTGCTGTATGATGAACAGACTCCATGAATGCATTGTGCTGTTGATGTACCATTGAGAGAAGACAGGGAAATTATTTGTATCATTCATTGGCAGCAGGTTTCTGTGCAATGGTGCTAGCCTGTCAGGTCTTGATGCAGCAAAACTAAGCTACGTGACATTACCTCCACCAGTTTGGCAATCTTGAATCGTTTTCCATTTTTATAGCTCACCTGCAGAAACTGATGTCCGACAAGAAGTGCTCAGCAGAGAAGAAAGCCGAGATGGAAAATGTCATCACTCAGGTATGAGAATCTGTTTCACTTGTCTGTTTTAGCCCATCTACCCCTTGTTTTCTCACAAAGGGAGTTGTCCATTCCTGTTCATCCCAAGTCTACTGATATACAATGAGTAAAAACTGAAAGAACTCCAGATACTGTAAATCAGGAACAAAAACAGAAGTTGCCAGAAAAACTCAGCAGCATCTATGAAGAAAGATCAGAACGTTTCGGGCCCAGTGACCCTTCCTCAGAACACTGAGTGTGCACTGAGTGCTGTGTTTCCATGATCAGCTTGATCATTGCAGCTGGTATTGAAGCGTTGCTTTCATGCGTTTCTTTTGTTTCTCCCATTCTGCCTTTGGTTTTCCTCCATATATTTGTTTTGAGGGTTGCGCTTTCACTGGGGTGCAGTTCACCATGTGCTGTTGATTTATTGAATACCAGAGCACTGATGGAAGAGAAACAGGGTGGTCTTCCTTTGCCATAGGAACAGGAGGAGGCATTCAGCCTGTTTGGAACTGTAGTGCCTTTCAGCTAGATAATGCCCAGTCTGTGATTTCATATCCCTTAATGCCCTTGCCCAACAAAAAGACATTGATTTCCCATTGCCACCGCTTCTAGGTCGCAGTGATTTTCGGATTCTCGCTATATTCTGCAGGTTCTGGCCAAGATTACTGTACCACCCAAATAAGCAGCGTAAAGAAACAATAATCAAATTTGTTTCTTTTTCTCATTAGCTGGATAATTACAGCCAACAGGAGTTAACGGATCTCTTTGTGAAATATAATGTCAAGTCTCCAGTCACGGGGAATGATTTGTCTCCACCTATCTCCTTCAATCTGATGTTCCAGACATCCATCGGACCAGGAGGGAACATGCCAGGGTAAGAAGAGGTGATTAGTATAGATGTATTTAAGGGGAGGCTAGACTAGCACATTGGGGAGGATGTTGAATAGAGGGTTACATTGAGGGATATCGATCAGGAAGAGGCATAAGTACTAACATGGAATGGTTGCCACATATCCTTTAGAATCCTCTGTTGTATATTAACCACTGTGTACAGTATTTTCCAACATATTACCCACAGTGTACAATGTAAGGACTGAACATTCCTGTACAATACCCAAAACAGTGTAAGGGCTGTACACACTAATATGCTCATTATAAAGACTTCACAATACCTACTGTATGTATTGTAAGGACCATACATTCAAATATACCCAGTCTACACAGTGTAAGGTCGGTATTTGTCAATATAATATTCAATGTACAGTTTGACTGTATAGCTGCTGTACATAGTATACACCTCTACATAGTGTAAGGACTGTATACCCATATACAGTATAAGGACTATACTGTCAGTGTATTGCGTAAGAACTGTACATCCTCTATGTGTAGTCTAACAACTGTATCCTCTAGAGTCATAGTCATAGAGTCATATACAATGAAAATAGACCCTTGGTTCGACTTGTCCATGCCAACTAAGTTTCCCAAACTTAACTAGCCCCACTTGCCTACGCTTGGCCCATATCTGTCTGAACCTTTCCTATTCCTGTCTCCGTCCAAATGTATTTTCAATGTTGTAACTGTACCTGCCTCTACCACTACCTCTGGCTGTTCATCATGTGAAAATGTTGCCTCTCCGGTCCCTTTTAAATCTTTCTCCTGTCATCTTAAAAATATCCACCATAGTTTTGACCACCACCACCACAACCATGCACAAGGGTAAAGACAATAGACAATAGGTGCAGGATAGGCCATTCTGCCCTTCGAGCCTGCACCACCATTCAATATGATCATGGCTGATCATCCTTAATCAGTATCCTGTTCCTGCCTTATCTCCATAACCCTTGATTCCACTATCCTTGAGAGCTCTATCCAACTCTTTCTTAAATGAATCCAGAGACTGGGCCTCCACTGTCTTCTGGGGCAGAGCATTCCACACAGCCACCACTCTCTGGGTGAAGAAGTTTCTCCTCAGCTCTGTCCTAAATGGTCTACCCCGTATTTTTAAGCTGTGTCCTCTGGTTTGGCACTCGCCCATCGGCGGAAACATGTTTCCTGCCTCCAGAGTGTCCAATCCTTTAATAATCTTGTATGTCTCAATCATATCCCCTCTCAGTCTTCTAAACTCAAGGGTATACAAGCCCAGTCCCTCTAGTCTTTCAGTGTAAGGTAATCCCGCCATTCCAGGAATTGACCTCGTGAACCTACGCTGCACTCCCTCAATAGCCAGAATGTCTTTCCTCAAATTTGGAGACCAGAACTGCACACAGTACACCAGGTGTGGTCTCACCAGGGCCCTGTACAGACTCACCAGACCTTTGCTATTCATCTTGTCTATGCTTCTCATGATCTTATAAAGCTGTATTAAGCTTGCCTCCTCAACCTCCTACCCTCCAGTGAAAAGATAAGTCCTAGCCTATCCAGCCTTTCCTTATAATTCAAACCCTCTAGTCCCAGTAACATCCTTATAAATGTTTCCAGAACTCTGTCCAATTCAATGATATCCTTCATATAGCAGGGTGACCAGAACTGTACACAGTACTCCAAAAGTGGCCTCACCAACGACCTGTACAACCTCAACATGACGTCCCAACTCGTGTACTCGGTGGTTTAAGCAATAAAGGCAAGTTTGTGAAACACATTCTTAACCACCCTGCAGCCCAAATCTCAATGATTTATGCACCTGAACTCCAAGGTCTCTCTATTCAATGCACTTTCCAAGGTCCTACCATTAATTGTACAAGTCCTGCCCTTGTTCATTTTACCAAAATGCAATACCTTGCATTTATTAAACTAAACTCCATCTTCCACTTCTCAGCCCATTGATTCAATTGATTAAGATCCTTTTGTAATCTTAGGTAACCTGCTTCACTGTCGACTATATGACCAATTTTGGTGTCATCTGTAATGTCTCCAAAAACCTCATCCAAATCATTTACATAAATGACAAACAGCAGCGGACCCAGTACCAGTGCCTGCAGAACACCACTGGTCACAGGCCTCCAGTCTGAAAAAACAATCCTCCATTACCATCCTCTATCTTCTAGCATCGAGCCAATTTTGTATCCAATTGACAATCTCTCCCTGAATCCCATGTGATCTAACTTTTCTGCATGGTGAACGGATTAGTACTTTGTTAAAGGCTTTACAAAGTCCATGTGAACAGTGTCTACCACTGTGCCCTCATCTATCTTTTTGGTTACATCCTCAAACTCAAGTTTGTGAGACATGATTTCCCACACACAAAGCCAGGCTAACTATCCCTAATCCTTCCTTGCCTCTCCAAATGCATGCAAATCCTATTTCCCAGAATTTTCTCCAACAACGTACCCACCACTGATTTCAGACTCTCAGGTCTGTAGTTCCCACGCTTCTCCTTACAGCCTTTCTTAAGTAAAAGCACAACATTAGCTACTTTCCAGTCCTCTGGCACCTCACCTGTGCCTGTGAATGATACAAATATCCCTGCTAGGGACCCCACAATTTCTTCCCTAACTTCCCACAATGTCCGGGATACACTCGATCAGGTCCCAGAGATTTATTCACCTTTGTTTTTTAAGACTTCCAGCACTTCCTGTTCTGTACTGTGGACTGTTTTCAAGACATTACTATTTATTTCCCAGTGTTCCCTAGCCTCCATGTCTTTCTTTCTCTATATGTCGCATTAAGGACTACACACTCTGTATATGAAGTGTAAGGACTACACACCAATAGAACTATAAGGACCGTACATTCAAACCAAATGCCCACAGTGCAGCGTAAGGTCTAACCTATCTAGTATACACTGCGTGTGGCCTGTATATCCCAATATAACTCCCACTACTTGAAATGTTAGGGCTGTATTCTACCCACTGCATACACTGTTAGAACGGAATGTTTGTATATAGTGCTCACTGTGTGCTGTGTAAGAATTGTACAACCACCTACAGTCTATTGGAGATGATTAAATGTATTCACATCCAAACATTGAAACAGAAGCTGGAGAGGGGTGAGGTAGGAACATTTCAGCCAATCTGTCTGCATGGTTCAACGCGGTTTCATTTAGTGGAGTTGTCATGTAGAGACTGATTTTTAAACTGCCCCAGCTTTTTATTTTCAGGTACCTCAGACCAGAAACAGCCCAGGGAATCTTCCTGAACTTTAAACGGCTGCTGGAGTTTAACCAGGGAAAGCTTCCCTTTGCTGCTGCACAGATAGGAAATTCATTTCGGAATGAGATTTCTCCACGATCAGGGCTCATCCGTGTCAGGTAAGGGCTCCGTCTCTAGTTCTTGTTATTGTTTTGCGAGCTAATTCTCTTCTCGTGCTGTCTCTTGCTTATTCTCTCTCTCTCTCTCTCTCTCTCACACACATCTGTTATTTCATTGGGATTTGAGTTAAGTGTTTGATTCTAGTCTTGGTTGTTCGGTAGCTTGGGGCAGCTATCGCTGTCATGGAGCGAAACAGTTTATTTATCTTTCCTCCCTTTATGTTACTCCTCAAGAGTTGTTGTCATCTCAGTGAAAGGACAAGGTTAGAAACATCAGAGTATGCCAGTACTGAGCCTACGCCAGACTGCGATAGACAACCCTGCTCTGATATAAAAGCTGATTAGATTGAGGCTTTTCGGATTTTGAAAGGAATTGATTGCTAATTGCATGAATTAAGTTGAAGTATGTTCAGGTGGATGGTGTTCATTAGATGATTACTTATCGAGAGACACTTGAGATGGCCGTAAATAATTGAGTGAGTAGCTGTATATTGTAAGGTTCCACTTGATTAAAAAAAGCCCAAAAACTGAGTGAAGATTGACTTCTGATCTCTTTGTGCACCAACTGTCAGTAATCTAACATTGATTTGTGTTGGATACAGCGAGGCAATGGCCTAATGGTATTGTTAATCCAGCACCACAGATGGTGGATTTTGAATTCAAAAAAATCTGGCAGAGTATAATGATGATTGTTCGAAACATGGAACGTGGTTCACTTGTGTCCTTTAGGGAAGGAAACTGCCGTCCTTACCTGGTCTGGCCTACACGTGACTCCAAACCCACAGCAATGGGGTTGACTCTCAACTGCTCTCTGGCCAATTAGGGATGGGCAATAAATGCTGATCTAGCTAGTGCCATCCATATCCTTTTTAAAAAAGGGAATTGTGTGCTCGGGTCAAAGAGCCATAAGAGCCAGGCCGCATTGCAAAGGAGTTGGAAAGAACTTTTTGCAAAGTAAGGAGATCTATTCCATTAAAAAACCATTGTTATTCATTGAATTAACATGTTAGAGCCTCTTTAACTTGATCGATTATTTTTCTTGTCATAGTATGAAATAACGTAGAGGCAAGGCAGATAGAGATAGAACGGACGGCTTTATTTCTGACACATTTAAAGTTGTCATATTTGTTGATCTAAGTCATGGCAGAGATTGAAGGGGATTTAGACAGACTAGGTGAAGGTGCAGGAACACGGCAGATGGAATATGTTGGGGATAAGTTTGAAGCTATATCCTTCAGGAGAAAGAAACACAAAGGTAACTGGTGAGAGCCTGGGAAGTGTTGCAATCCAAAGGGACCTCCGGTGTTTCTGAGTCAGGTGCAGCAAGCAATGAAGAAGCTAAATGCTCTGTTGACCTTCAATGCAAGGGGATTTGAGTACAGAAGGAAAATGCCTTCTTACAGTTAAATAGAGCCTTAATGAGACCACACCTGGAATGGTGTGTCCAGTTGTGGTTTCCTTAACTAGGGAGGGATATACTTGCTATAGGGGCGGTGTAACAGATCAATCCCTGGGATGGTGGGGTTGTCCTATAAGGACAGGATGAGGAACCTGGATCTTTATTCTCCAGAGCATCAAAAAATGAGAGATAATTAAGTTAAAACTTCACATTCTTGGGAATGACAGGATGTTTTCTTTTGGGTGGGTGTCTAGAAGCATGGGACAAGATCTCAGGATAATGGGCAGGTCATTTCAGACTGACGCTGTGGAGGAACTTCTTCAACTGAAGCTCTCAATGTGATGCAGCTGCGGAAGCTCGATCATTGAGCACATTCATGATCTAAATCAACCGATTCTGGGTGACTGATGGCATTAAGAGATATGTGGGAAGGCAGTGTCACTGGACTAGAGATATGCAAACTAACGTCCTGGAGACCTGGGTCAGAATCTCAGTGCTGCAGATGGTGTTATTAGAATGTAACGGAAGCAGATGAGGTAGCGGGTCAGCCATGATCTAAGAATGGTGGGAGCAGGCTCAATGGGCTGATTGGCCTACCCCAGGTCAGATACACACCATCTGTTACACTATTGAGCAGTGAAGCATGTTCATGGGGCTGAATGAACTCTGCATGTTCCTGTGGTCAGTCTGTGCTTTCCTGTGAAAACCTGTGGTAAAACAACTATCGGAACAATAGGCTGTTCATCCTTTCGATCACAGCATGACTTCTCCACGCCTTTATTCTGATCTTCCTGTGAAATGGTCTCTGCTTGATGATAGAAGACACTTATTGAATGGTCTTCCTAAAGAGCCCATTATCTAATTGAATGGTGAAGTAATCTCAAGGGGCTGAATGGCCCACGTCTGTTTCTGTGTCTTAGGGGAGCCAAACTGTTATGGTTACAACACCCCACCAAGCACCAGTTGTGAAATTAACCTCAGAAACCTGGTGATTTATCAGGTACCCCTGCTTTTCATTTTTTTGTTGATGGAATATGGTTCCACTGGCTAGACCAGTGTTTATTGCCCATCCCTAATTGCCCTTGAAGGTGCTGGTATGTTGTCTTCTTGAACTACTGCAGTCATTCGAGTGCTGTTCCAGAGGGAATTCCAATACTTGTAACTCAGCAACACTAAAGGAACAGCGATTTATTTCCAAGTCAGGATAGTGAGTGGCACGGAGGGGAGTTGTGGGGGTGGTGTTCCCATGTATCTGCTGTCCTCGTCCTTCTAGATAGAAGTGGTCATGAGTTTGGAAGGTGCTGTGGAAGCAAATGCGTTAGGCTCATGAATGGTTTTGAGGGGAGGGAGGCTGTGATAGCCTGTCCAAGACTGAGCTACAGCACTTCATGAGCAGAGGAACAGATAGTACTGACACAAAGGATGAGAAATTCTGTGTTGTGACTCTAACAATCCTTCTTGCTATTCAGAGAATTCACGATGGCAGAAATTGAGCATTTTGTGGATCCCAATGAGAAGACCCACCCTAAGTTTGAAGCTGTGGCAGATTTACAGATCCTGCTGTACTCCAGCCAAGCTCAGACTAGCGGGCAGTCAGCACAGACTATGCGACTCGGCGATGCTGTTGAACAGGTACCACTCTTGTCTGCATGAATGTGAAAGCAGGTCTGACTTACACCTGCTCTGTTCTGGTCTGGGTCCTGAAACAGGAACACTAGGTTATTGGTTGAGATTATCACCAGCCCTGGATCCAGCAGATTTGGAAAGGTGGGGAATGGTTTCGTTTCACTAACGTCAATTGATGGATTGGGAATTTGATCTTTTCCAGTCACAAGTTGATTGGTAGAATGGACAGAGGGAGCTGATAGATATGGTGGAATTGCTGAGAAACTGTCAGGGCAGCAGGGTGAAGATCTGGGAACATTGTACAGGTGTTGGGAAGAAGTGGGGTTTGTATTCCGGATTTATTGCACGGGGAAGCCCCTGGACTTGGTCACTCTGTCTCTTGCTACCTGCTAACCTTGTCTCCTGTTGCAGCGCATCATCAATAACTCGGTGCTGGGTTACTTCATCGGACGGATTTATCTCTTCCTGCTGAAGGTGGGTGTGTCGGCTGGGAAGCTGCGTTTCCGGCAGCACATGGACAATGAGATGGCGCACTACGCCTGTGACTGCTGGGATGCTGAGGCCAAAACCTCTTATGTAAGTGTAGCTCTTGTCGTTTGGTGTGTGTGTGTGTGTAGTGTGTGTATGACGAAAGATGTTTTGTTCCATACTGCAGTCTGCATTAAAGAAATTCCCCATCACCGTATCACTCTGTGTCGGTGAAACAGTTCGGTTTGTTTTTATCTGGGCTGCCGTCTTCCCCCTGCAGGCTCACCCTTTTTGCTGGCTGCATGGATCACAAATGCCTGAGTCAGTCAGGACAGCTGCTTTCACCAACCTCGATATCAAACCAAATGGGCCGAGGGACGGGTGAGCAGACTAGTCTATGACACTTCCTTCCCCACATTAACCCTTAGTGGTTTGAGAAGTACTCGAGCTTAGCCATGACCCCTCTGCATGGTGTTCCCCAGGGGAAGAGGTTGCTGAGCTAGGCTTGATCCACACGGAACCTGTCCTTTGTAACTTCAACCACGTTAACTGCAGTTAACTTTCCTCACATTCCCTCCTTCCCCAGTGAGCACAGAAACCACATGGTGATAGCAGTTCAATCTTACAAGACACATCAATAGTTTGATTTTTGGGTAAATTACTTGAGGGATGGGGAGTACGAGTTAGTAAATGTAGTAAAATTCAGCTCCGTCATCGTCTGAGTGAATGGTTATACAGACTCTGACACACTCCTTCCCATCCCCATGACAGCTGGTGCTATGGGTCAAAACCATAATTTAATTGGGAC
>NC_092746.1:120482640-120515140 GCF_047496795.1 Chiloscyllium punctatum | reverse complement strand
TGAGTGTGTGAGAGTTTATGAGAGTCTGTGTGTGAGTATATGAAAGTGTGTGTGTGTGAGAGAGTGAGTGTGTGTGTGAGTGCGTGAGAGTGTGTGTGTCAGTGCGTGAGAGTGTGTGTGTGAGTGTGTGAGAGTCTGTGTGTGTGTGTGAGAGTGTGTGACTGTGCAAGAGAGTGTGTGTGTATGAGTGTATGAGAGTGTGTGTGTGAGTTTGTGAGACAGTGTGTATGTATGAGTCTGTGTGTGAGTGCGTGAGAGTGTGTGTGTGTGTGAGAGTGTGTGAGTTTGTGAAAGAGTGAGTGTGTATGTGTGAGTGTGTGCGTGTGAAAGTGTGTGTGAGTTTATGAGTCTGTGAGTGAGAGTATGTGTGTGTGTGAGAGAGAGTGAGTGTGTGTGCGTGTGTGAGTGTGAGAGTGTGTGAGTGTATGAGACTGTGTGTGTGAGAGAGTGTGTGAAAGTGTATGAGAGTGTGTGTGTGATTTTGTGAGACAGTGTATGTGTGTGTGAGTGTGTGTGTGAGTGGTGCGAGTGTGTGTGTGTGAGTGTATGAGAGTCTGTGTGTGAGTTTGTGAGAGAGTGTGTATGTGTGAGTCTGTGAGAGAGTGCGTGTGTATGCGTGAGCATGTGTGTGAGTGAGCGTGTGAGAGTGTGTGTGAGTTTATGAGAGTCTGTGTGTGAGTGTATGAGAGTGTGTGTGTGTGTATGTGTGTGAGAGAGAGTGAGTGTGTGTGTCAGTGCGTGAGAGTGTGTGTGTCAGTGCGTGAGAGTGTGTGTGTATGAGAGTGTGTGTGTGAGTGTATGAGAGTGTGTGTGTGAGCATGTGAGAGTGTATGTGTGTATGAGAGTGTGTGTTTGAGTGTGTTTGAGAGTATGTGTGTGAGTGTATGAGTGTGTGTGTGACTGTTTGAGAGTGTGTGTGTGTGAGTTTGTGAAAGAGTGAGTGTGTTTGTGTGAGTGTGTGCGTGTGAGAGTGTGTGTGAGTTTATGAGTCTGTGAGTGAGAGTATGAGAGTATGTGTGTGTGTGAGAGAGAGTGAGTGTGTGTGTAAGTG
Organism: Chiloscyllium punctatum; assembly: GCF_047496795.1. Classification (NCBI taxonomy): domain Eukaryota; kingdom Metazoa; phylum Chordata; class Chondrichthyes; order Orectolobiformes; family Hemiscylliidae; genus Chiloscyllium; species Chiloscyllium punctatum. Next base: position 120,514,089 of record NC_092746.1, on the reverse strand, counting down.
CGTGACAGTGTGTGTGTGAGTGCGTGAGTGTGTGTGTGTGAGAGAGTGTGTGTGTGAGTGTGCAAGAGAGTTTGTGTGTGAGAGTGTGAGAGAGTGTGTGTGTGTGAATGAGTGAGTGTGTGTGTGAATAAGTGAGCATGTGTGTGTGTGTGAGAGTGTGTGTGTGTGTGAATGTGTGTGAAAGTGTCTGTATGTGTGTTTGTGAATGAGTGTGTGTATGTGTGTGTGTCTGTATGTGAGTGTGTGTGTCAGAGTGTTTGTGTGTGTGTGAGAGAGTGTATATGTGTGAGAGAATATGTGTGTGTGAGAGTGTGTGTGAATGTGTGTGTGTGAGTGTGTGTGTGTGCATGTGCGAGTGTGTGTGTAGGGGTGTGTGTGTGTGATAGTGTGTGAGAGAGTGTGTATGTGTGTGTGAGAGCGTGTGTGTGAGTGTGTGTGAGAGCGTATGTGTGAGTGTGTGAGAGAGTATGAATGTGTGAGAGTCTGTGAGTGTGTATATGTAGGGCGTGTGTGTAGGGTGTGTGTATGTGAGAGAGTGTGTGTGTGAGTGTGTGTATGTGTGTGAAGTGTGTGAATGTATGTGTGTGTGAGTGTGTGAGTGTGTGTAGGGTGTGTGTGTGCGAGTGTAGAGTGTGTATGAGAGTGTGTGTGTGTGAGTGAGCATGTGAGAATGTGTGAGAGAGTGTGTGAGAGAGTGTGTGTGTGTGAGATTTTGAGTGTGAGAGTGGGTGTGAGTGTATGAGAGTGTGTGTGTGAGTGTGTGAGAGTGAATGTGTGTGAGAGAGTGTGTGTGTGTGAGAGTGAGTGTACGAGAGTGTGTGTGTGTGAGAGTGAGCGTATGAGAGTGTGTGTGTGTGAGAGAGAGAGAGTGTGTATGTGTGAGTGTGTGTGTGTGAGTGTATGAGAATATGTGTGAGAGTGTGTGAGAGTGTGTTTGAGTTTATGGGAGTGTGTGAGAGAATGTGTGAGAGAGTGTGTGTGTGTATGTGAGTGTATGAGACTGTGTGTGTGTGAGAGAGTGTGTGAAAGTGTATGAGTGTGTGTGTGATTTTGTGAGACAGTGTATGTGTGTGTGAGTGTATGAGAGTGTGTGTGTGAGTGTATGAGAGTGTGTGTGTGTTAGTGTGTGTGTGAGTGTGTGAGAGTTTATGAGAGTCTCTGTGTGTGTATGAGAGTGTGTGTGTGTAAGTGCGTGAGAGTGTGTGTGTGAGTGCGTGAGAGTGTGTGTGTGAGTGCGTGAGAGTCTGTGTGTGTGTGAGAGAGTGTGTGACTGTGCAAGAGAGTGCGTGTGTATGAGTGTATGAGAGTGTGTGTGTGAGTGTGTGAGTGTGAGTGAGTTTGTGTGTGTGTGTGTGAGTGGTATGAGAGTGTGTGTGTGTGAGTTTGTGAAAGAGTTTGTGTGTGAGTGTGTGAGAGAGTGTGTGTGTGTGAATGTGTGTGTGAAAGTGTCTGTATGTGTGTTTGTGAACGAGTGTGTGTATGTGTGTGTGTCTGTATGTGAGTGTGTGTGTCAGAGTGTTTGTGTGTGTGAGAGAGAGTGTATATGTGTGAGAGAATATGTGTGTGAGAGAGTGTGTGTGAATGTGTGTGTGTGAGAGTGTGTGAGTGTGTGTGTGCATGTGCGAGTGTGTGTGTAGGGGTGTGTGTGTGTGAGAGAGAGTGTGAGAGAGAGTGTGTGTGTGAGAGAGTGTGTGTGAGTGTGTGAGAGAGTGTGAGTGTGTGAGATTCTGTGAGTGTGTATATGTAGGGCGTGTGTGTGGGGTGTGTGTATGTGAGAGTGTGTGTGTGTGAGTGTGTGTATGTGTGTGAGAGTGTGTGAATGTATTTGTGTGTGTGTGTGAGTGTGTGTAGGGTGTGTGTGTGCGAGTGTGGAGTGTGTATGAGAGTGTGTGTCAGTGAGCATGTAAGAATGTGTGAGAGTGTGTGTGAGAGAGAGTGTGTGTGTGAGATTGTGTGTGTGTGAGAGTGTGTGTGAGTGTATGAGAGCGTGTTTGTGTGTGTGAGAGTGAGTGTGTGCGAGAGAGTGTGTGTGTGTGAGAGTGAGTGTACGAGAGTGTGTGTGTGTGAGAGAGAGAGTGTGTGTGTGTGTCAGTGTATGAGAGTGTGTGTGTGTGTGTGTGTATGTGTGAGTGTATGAGAGTGTGTGTGTGAGTGTGAGAGTGTGTGAGTGTATGAGACTGTGTGTGTGAGAGAGTGTGTGAACGTGTATGAGAGTGTGTGTGTGATTTTGTGAGACAGTGTATGTGTGTGTGAGTGTGTGTGTCTGAGTGGTGTGAGTGTGTGTGAGTGTATGAGAGTGTGTGTGTGTGAGTCTGTGAGAGAGTGCATGTGTATGCGTGAGCATGTGTGTGAGTGAGTGTGTGAGAGTGTGTGTGAGTTTATGAGAGTCTGTGTGTGAGTGCATGAGGGTGTGTGGGTGAGTTTGTGAGAGAGTGTGTGTGTGTCAGTGTATGAGAGTGTGTGTGTAAGTTTATGAGAGTCTGTGTGTGACTGTATGAGTGTGTGTGTGAGTGTGTGAGAGTGTGTGTGTAAGAGAGAGTGTGTGTGTGTGAGGTGTGAGAGTGTCTGTGTATGAGAGTGTGTGTGTGTGTGAGTGTATGAGTGTGTGTGTGTGGGTTTGTGAGGGAGTGTGTGAGTGTGTGTGTGAGTGTGTGTGTATGTGTGAGTGTGTGAATGTGTGTGAGTTTATGAGAGTCTGCGTGTGAGTGTATGAGAGCATTTGTGTGAGTGTGTGAGAGAGTGTGTGTGAGTGTGTGAGAGTGTGTGTGTGTAAGTGTGTGAGAGAGTGTGTGTGAGTGTGTGAGAGTGTATGGGATCATGTGTGTGTGAGTGGTATGAGAGAGTGTGTGTATGTGTGTGTGAGAGAGAGTGAGTGTGTGTGTGAGTGTGTGAGAGTTTATGAGAGTCTGTGTGTGTGTATGAGAGTGTGTGTGTGAGAGAGAGTGAGTGTGTGTGTGAGTGTGTGAGAGTGTGTGTGTCAGTGCGTGAGAGTGTGTGTGTGAGTGCATGAGAGTCTGTGTGTGTGTGTGAGAGTGTGTGACTGTGCAAGAGAGTGTGTGTGTATGAGTGTATGAGAGTGTGTGAGTGAGTTTGTGAAAGAGTTTGTGTGTGAGTGTGTGAGAGTGTGTGACTGTGCAAGAGAGTGTGTGTGTATGAGTATATGAGAGTGTGTGAGTGAGTTTGTGAAAGAGTTTGTGTGTGAGTGTGTGAGAGAGTGTGTGTGTATGTGTGAGTGTGTGTGTGTGAGAGAGTGTGTGAGTGTGTGTGTATGAGAGTGTGTGTGTGAGCATGTGAGAGTGTGTGTGTATGAGAGCGTGTGTGTGAGTGTGCAAGAGAGTGTGTGTGTGTGAGAGAGAGAGTGTGTGTGTGAGTGTATGAGAGTGTGTGAGTGTGAGAGAGTTTGTGTGTGTGAGTGGTATGAGAGTGAGTGTGCGTGAGTTTGTGAGAGAGTGTGTGTGTATGTGTGAGTGTGTGAGAGTGTTGTGTGAGTGTATGAGAGTGTGTGTGTGAGTGTGTGTGTGAGTGTATGAGTGTGTGTGTGTGTGAGTATGTGAGAGAGTGTGAGGTGTGAGTGTGTGTGTATGAGAGTATGGGTGTGAGAGAGTGTGTGTGTGTATGAGTGTGTGTGTGAGGTGTGAGACTGTGTGTGTGAGGTATGAGAGTGAGTGCGTGTGTGAGTGTGTGTGAGTGTATGAGAGTGTGTGTGTTTATATGAGTGTGTGTGTGTGCGTGAGAGTGTGTGTGAGAGTTTGTGAGAGAGTGTGTGTATGAGTGTGTGAGAGAGTGTGTGTGTGTATGTGTGAGTGTGTGTGTGTGTGAGAGTGTGTGTGTGAGTTTATGAGGGTCTGTGTGTGAGTGTGTGTGAGCATGTGTGTGTGCATGTGTGAGTGTATGAGAGTGTGTGTGTGAGTGTATGAGAGTGTGTGTGTGTGTGTGAGAGAGTGTGTGTGTGAGTGTGTGTATGAGGGTGTGTGTTTATGAGAGTGTGTGCGTGAGTGTATGAGTGTGTGAGAGAATTTGTGTGAGGTATGAGAGTGTGTGTGTGTATGAGAGTGTGTGTGTGAGTGTGTGAGAGAATGTGTGTGAGGTGTGAGTCTGTGTGTGTATGAGAGTGTGTGTGAGTGTATGAGAGTGTGTATGAGTGTGTGTGTGTATGAGAGTGTGTGTATGAGTGTGTGTGAGTGTATGAGAGCATGTGTGTGTGAGTGTATGAGAGTGTGTATGTGTGTGTGTATGAGAGTGTGTGTATGAGTGTGTGTGAGTGTATGAGAGCGTGTGTGTGTGAGTGTATGAGAGTGTGTATGAGTGTGTGTGTGTATGAGAGTGTGTGTATGAGTGTGTGTGAGTGTATGAGAGCGTGTGTGTGTGAGTGTATGAGAGTGTGTATGAGTGTGTGTGTGTATGAGAGTGTGTGTATGTGTGTGTGTGAGTGTATGAGAGCGTGTGTGTGTGAGTGTATGAGAGCGTGTGTGTGTGTGAGTGTATTGAGTGTGTGTATGTGTGAGTTTGCGAGAGAGGGTGTGTGTATGTGTGAGTGTGTGTGTGTGTGAGAGTGTGTGTGAGTTTATGAGTCTGTGAGTGAGAGTATGAGAGTGTGTGTGAGAGAGTTTGTGTGTGAGAGAGAGAGTGTGTGTGAGTGTATGAGAGTGTGTGTGTGTTTGAGATTGTGTGTGTGAGTGTGTGAGAGTGAGAGAGAGAGTGTGTGTGAGAGAGTGTGTGTGCGTGAGATTGTATGAGTGTGTGTGTGTGAGTGCATGAGAGTGTGTGTGAGAGTGTATGAGAGTGTGTTTGTGTGAGAAAGAGTGTGCGTGTGTGTGAGAGTGTGTGTGTGAGTGTGTGTGAGAGAGAGTGTGAGTGTATGAGAGTGTGTGTTTGAAAGTGTGTGTGTGAGTGTGTGAGAGTGTGTGTGTGTGAGAGTGTGTGTGTGTGAGTGTATGAGTGTGTGTTTGTGAGTGTGAGTGTGTGAGTGTGAGTGTGTGTGTGAGAGTGTGTGTTTGAAAGTGTGTGAGTGTGTGTGTGAGTGTGTGTGTGTGTGTGTTTGAGAGTGTGTGTTTGAAAGTGTGTGTGTGTGTGTGTGAGAGTGTGTGTGTGTGAGTTTATGAGTGTGTGTGTGTGAGTGTGAGTGTGTGAGTGCGAGTGTGTGTGTGTGAGAGTGTGTGTGTGAGTGTATGAGTGTGTGTTTGTGAGTGTGAGTGTGTGAGTGTGAGTGTGTGTGTGAGAGTGTGTGTGTGTGTGAGTACATGAGTGTGTGTGTGAGAGAGGATGTGTGAGCGTGAGTGTATGAGTGTGTGTGTGTGAGTGTGAGTGTGTGAGTGAGAGTGTGTGTGTGTGAGAGTGTGTGTGTGTGTGAGTATATGAGAGCGTATGTGTGAGTGTATAAGAATGTGTGTGTTTGAGAGAGTTTGTGTGAGTATGAGAGTGTGTGTGTGAGTGCGTGCGAGTGAGAGAGAGTGTGTGTGAGAGAGTGTGTGTGTGTGAGTGCATGAGAGTGTGTATGTGAGTGTGTGAGAGAGTGTGTGTGTGTGAGTGTGCGTGAGTGTGTGTGAGTGTGTGTGTGTGAGAGAGTGTGTGTGTATGAGAGTGTGTGTGTTTGTTTGAGAGTGTGTGTGTGTGTTTGAAAGTGTGTGTGTGAGTGTGTGAGAGTGTGTGTGTAAGAGAGTGTGTGTGTGAGTGTATGAGAGTGTGTGTGAGAGTGTATGAGTGTGTGTGTGCATGTGTGAGTGTGAGTGTATGAGTGTGAGTGAGAGTGTGTGTGTATGTGTGACTGTATGAGAGTGTGTGTGTGAGTGTGTGTGTATGTGTGAGTGTATGAGAGTGTGTGTGTCTGTGTGAATGTATGAGAGTGCGTGAGAGAGTGTGAGAGTATGATTGTGTGTATGAGAGTGTGTGTGTGAGTTGTGAGCGTGTGTGTGTGTGACTGTGTGAGAGAATGTGTGTGTGAGTGTATGAGAGTGTGTGTGAGTGTATGAGAGTGTGTGTGTGAGTGCGTGAGAGAGTGAGTGTGTGAGAGTGTGATTGTGTGTATGAGAGTGTGTGAGAGAGTGTGTGAGTGTGTGAGAGTGTAAGTGTGTGTGAGAGTGTGTGAGAGTGTGTGAGTGTGTGAGAGTGTGTGTGTGTATGAGAGTGTGTGTGTGTGAGTGTATGAGTGTGTGTGAGTGTATGAGAGTGACTGTGTGAGAGAGTGTGTGAGTGTGTGAGCGTGTAAGTGTGTGTGTGATTGTGTGAGAGTGAGTGAGTGTGTGCGTGAGTGTATGAGAGCGTGTGTGTGAGTGTGTGAGTGTGTGTGTATGTGTGAGTGTATGACAGTGTGTGTGAGTGTGTGTGTATGAGAGTGTGTGTGAGTGTGTGTGTATGTGTGAGTGTATGAGAGTGTGTGAGTGCGTGAGAGAGTGTGAGTGTGTGAGAGCGTGATTGTGTGTATGAGAGTGTGTGTGTGAGTGTGTGAGTGTGTGTGAGTGTATGAGAGTGAGTGTGTGAGAGTGTGTGAGTGTGTGAGAGTGTGTGAGAGTGTGTGTGTAAGAGAGTGTGTGTATGAGTGTATGATAGTGTGACTGTGAGGGAGATTGTGTGTGTGAGTGTATGAGAGTGTGTGTGTGTAAAAGAGTGTGTACGTGTATGGTGTGAGTGTGAGTGTGTAAGTGTGCAAGAGAGCGTGTGTGTGTGAGAGATTGTGTATGTGTGTGTGAGTGTGCGTGTGAATGTGAGTGTGTGTGTGTGTGTGAGTGCGTATGTGTGAGTGTATGAGAGTGTGTGTGTGTATGAGAGTGTGTGTGAGTGTATGAGAGTGTGTGTGTGCGTGAGTGAGTGTGTGTGTGAGAGAGTGTGTGTGAGTGAGTGTGTGTGTGTGAGAGTGTGTGTGTGAGTGTGTGTGTGTGTGAGTGTATGAGAGTGCGTGTGTGTGTGCGTGAGTGTATGAGTGTGTGTGGGTGTATGAGTGTGTGTGAGTGTATGAGTGTGTGTGAGTGTATGAGAGTGAGTGTGTGAGAGAGTGTGTGAGTGTGTAAGTGTGTGTGTGTGTGAGAGTGAGTGTGTGTGAGTGTGTGAGAGTGTGTGTGTATGTGTGAGTGTATGAGAGTGTGTGTGTGAGTGTATGAGATTGTGTGTGTGTATATGTGTGTGTATGAGAATGTGTGTGTGAATGTGTGAGAGTGTGTGTGCATGTGTGAGTGTATGAGAGTGTGTGTGTGTGAGAGTTTGTGAGAGAGTGTGTGTGAGAGAGTGTGCGTGTATGTGTGAGTGTGTGTGTGTGAATGTATGAGAGAATGTGTGTGTGAGTGTATGAGAGTGTGTGTGTGTATATGTGTGTGTATGAGAATGTGTGTGTGAATGTGTGAGAGTGTGTGTGCATGTGTGAGTGTATGAGAATGTGTGCGTGTGAGAGTTTGTGAGAGAGTGTGTGTGAGAGAGTGTGCGTGTATGTGTGAGTGTGTGTGTGTGAATGTATGAGAGAATGTGTGTGTGAGTGTATGAGAGAGTGTGTACGTGAGTGTATGAGTGTATGAGAGTGAGTGTGTGTGAGTGTAAGTGTGTGTGAGAGTGTGTGAGAGTATGTGTGTGTAAGAGAGTGTGTGTATGAGTGTATGATAGTGTGAATGTGAGGGAGAATGTGTGTGTGAGTGTATGAGAGTGTGTGTGTGTATGAGAATGTGAGTGTGAGTGTATGAGAGTGTGTGTGAGTGTAAGTGTGCAAGAGAGTGTGTGTGTGAGAGATTGTGTATGTGTGTGTGAGTGTGCCTGTGAATGTGAGTGTGTGTGTGTGTGAGTGTGAGTGTGTATGTGTGAGTGTATGAGAGTGTGTGTGAGTGTATGAGAGTGTGTGTGTGCATGAGTGAGTGTGTGTGTGAGAAAGTGTGTGTGAGTGAGTGTGTGTGTGTGTAAGTGTGTGTGTGAGTGTCTGTGTGTGAGTGTATGAGAGTGCGTGTGTGAGTGCGTGAGAGAGTGTGTGTGTGTGAGTGTATGAGATTGTGTGTGTGTATATGTGTGTGTATGAGAATGTGTGTGTGAATGTGTGAGAGTGTGTGTGCATGTGTGAGTGTATGAGAATGTGTGCGTGTGAGAGTTTGTGAGAGAGTGTGTGTGAGAGAGTGTGCGTGTATGTGTGAGTGTGTGTGTGTGAATGTATGAGAGAATGTGTGTGTGAGTGTATGAGAGAGTGTGTACGTGAGTGTATGAGTGTATGAGAGTGAGTGTGTGTGAGTGTAAGTGTGTGTGAGAGTGTGTGAGAATGTGTGAGAGTGTGTGAGAGTATGTGTGTGTAAGAGAGTGTGTGTATGAGTGTATGATAGTGTGAATGTGAGGGAGAATGTGTGTGTGAGTGTATGAGAGTGTGTGTGTGTATGAGAGTGTGAGTGTGAGTGTATGAGAGTGTGTGTGTGTGTAAGTGTGCAAGAGAGTGTGTGTGTGAGAGATTGTGTATGTGTGTGTGAGTGTGCCTGTGAATGTGAGTGTGTGTGTGTGTGTGAGTGTGAGTGTGTATGTGTGAGAGTATGAGAGTGTGTGTGTGTATGAGAGTGTGAGTGTGAGTGTATGAGAGTGTGTGTGTGTGTAAGTGTGCAAGAGAGTGTGTGTGTGAGAGATTGTGTATGTGTGTGTGAGTGTGCCTGTGAATGTAAGTGTGTATGTGTGTGAGTGTGAGTGTGTATGTGTGAGTGTATGAGAGTGTGTGTGAGTGTATGAGAGTGTGTGTGTGCATGAGTGAGTGTGTGTGTGAGAGAGTGTGTGTGAGTGAGTGTGTGTGTGTGAGAGTGTGTGTGTGTGAGTGTCTGTGTGTGAGTGTATGAGAGTGCGTGTGTGAGTGCGTGAGAGAGTGTGTGTGTGTGAGTGTATGAGATTGTGTGTGTGTATATGTGTGTGTATGAGAATGTGTGTGTGAATGTGTGAGAGTGTGTGTGCATGTGTGAGTGTATGAGAATGTGTGCGTGTGAGAGTTTGTGAGAGAGTGTGTGTGAGAGAGTGTGCGTGTATGTGTGAGTGTGTGTGTGTGAATGTATGAGAGAATGTGTGTGTGAGTGTATGAGAGAGTGTGTACGTGAGTGTATGAGTGTATGAGAGTGAGTGTGTGTGAGTGTAAGTGTGTGAGAGTGTGTGAGAGTGTGTGAGAGTGTGTGAGAGTATGTGTGTGTAAGAGAGTGTGTGTATGAGTGTATGATAGTGTGAATGTGAGGGAGAATGTGTGTGTGAGTGTATGAGAGTGTGTGTGTGTATGAGAGTGTGAGTGTGAGTGTATGAGAGTGTGTGTGTGTGTAAGTGTGCAAGAGAGTGTGTGTGTGAGAGATTGTGTATGTGTGTGTGAGTGTGCCTGTGAATGTGAGTGTGTGTGTGTGTGAGTGTGAGTGTGTATGTGTGAGTGTATGAGAGTGTGTGTGAGTGTATGAGTGTGTGTGTGCATGAGTGAGCGTGTGTGTGAGAGAGTGTGTGTGAGTGAGTGTGTGTGTGAGAGTGTGTGTGTGAGTGTCTGTGTGTGAGTGTATGAGAGTGCGTGTGTGAGTGCGTGAGAGAGTGTGTGTGTGAGTGTATGAGTGTGTGTGAGTGTATGAGAGTGAGTGTGTGAGAGAGTGTGTGAGTGTGTGAGAGTGTAAGTGTGTGTGTGAGTGTGTGAGAGTGAGTGTGTGTGTGCGTGAGTGTATGAGAGCGTGTGTGTGAGTGTGTGAGAGTGTGTGTGTATGTGTGAGTGTATGAGAGTGTGTGTGTGAGTGTATGAGAGTGTGTGTGTGCGTGAGTGAGTGTGTGTGTGAGAGAGTGTGTGTGAGTGAGTGCGTGTGTGTGAGAGTGTGTGTGTGTGAGTGTCTGTGTGTGAGTGTATGAGAGTGCATGTGTGTGCGTGAGAGAGTGTGTGTGTGTGTGTGTATGAGTGTGTGTGAGTGTATGAGAGTGAGTGTGTGAGAGAGTGTGTGAGTGTGTGAGAGTGTGTGTGTGTGCGTGAGTGTATGAGAGCGTGTGTGTGAGTGTGTGAGAGTGTGTGTATGTGTGAGTGTATGAGAGTGTGTGTGTGAGTGTATGAGATTGTGTGTGTATGTGTGAGTGTATGAGAGGGTGTGTGTGTGTGAGTGTATGAGAGTGTGTGTGTGTGAGAGTTTGTGAGAGAGAGTGTGTGAGAGAGTGTGCGCGTATGTGTGAGTGTGCATGTGAATGTATGAGGGAGTGTGTGTGTGAGTGTATGAGAGTGTGTGTGTGAGTGTATGAGAGTGTGTGTGTGAGTGCGTGAGAGAGTGTGTATGTGAGTGTATGAGTGTGTGTGAGTGTATGAGAGTGAGTGCGTGAGAGTGTGTGAGTGTGTAATTGTGTGTGAGAGTGTGTGAGAGTATGTGTGTGTAAGAGAGTGTGTGTATGAGTGTATGATAATGTGAGTGTGAGGGAGAATGTGTGTGTGAGTGTAGGAGAGTGTGTGTGTGTGAGAGTGTGTGTGTGTGTGGTGTGAGAGTGTGTGTGTGTGAGTGTGAGTGTGTGTGAGTGTATGAGAGTGAGTGTGTGAGAGAGTGTGTGAGTGTGTGAGAGTGTAAGTGTGTGTGTGAGTGGGTGAGAGTGAGTGTGTGCGTGTGCGGAAGTGAATGAGAGTGTGTGTGTGAGTGTGTGTGTGTAAGTGTGCAAGAGAATGTGTGTGTGAGAGATTGTGTATGTGTGTGTGTGAATGTGAGTGTGTGTGTGTGTGAGTGTGTGTATGTGTGAGTGTATGAGAGTGTGTGTGTGTATGAGAGTGTGTGTGAGTGTAAGAGAGTGTGTGTGTGAGTGAGTGTGTGTGTGAATGTGTGAGAGTGTGTGTGTATGTGTGAGTGTATGAGAGAGTGTGTGTGAGAGAGTGTGTGTGTATGTGTGAGTGTGTGTGTGAATGTATAAGAGAATGTGTGTGTGAGTGTATGAGAGTGTGTGAGAGTGTGTGTGTGAGTGTATGAGAGTGTATGAGAGAGTGTGTGTGTGTGGTGTGAGTGTGAGAGAGTTTGTGAGTGTATGAGAGTGTGTGTGTGAGTGCGTGAGAGAGTGTGTATGTGAGTGTATGAGTGTGTGTGAGTGTATGAGAGTGAGTGCGTGAGAGTGTGTGAGTGTGTGTGTATGTGTGAGTGTATGAGAGTGTGTGTGTGTGTGCGTGTCTGTGTGAATGTATGAGAGTGTGTGAGTGCGTGAGAGAGTGTGAGTGTGTGAGAGCGTGATTGTGTGTATGAGAGTGTGTGTGTGAGTGTGTGAGTGTGTGTGAGTGTATGAGAGTGTGTGTGTGAATGTGTGAGAGTGTGTGTGTATGTGTGAGTGTATGAGAGTGTGTGTGTGTGAGAGTTTGTGAGAGAGAGTGTGTGAGAGAGTGTGCGTGTATGTGTGAGTGTGCATGTGAATGTATGAGGGAATGTGTGTGTGAGTGTATGAGAGTGTGTGAGAGTGTGTGTGAGAGTGTGTGTGTGAGTGTATGAGAGAGTGTGTGTGTGTGTGGTGTGAGTGTGAGAGAGTTTGTGAGTGTATGAGAGTGTGTGTGTGAGTGCGTGAGAGAGTGTGTATGTGAGTGTATGAGTGTGTGTGAGTTTATGAGAGTGAGTGCGTGAGAGTGTGTGAGTGTGTAAGTGTGTGTGAGAGTGTGTGAGAGTATGTGTGTGTAAGAGAGTGTGTGTATGAGTGTATGATAGTGTGAGGGAGAATGTGTGTGTGAGTGTATGAGAGTGTGTGTGTGTGAGAGTGTGTGTGTGTGAGTGTATGAGTGTGTGTGAGTGTATGAGAGTGAGTGTGTGAGAGAGTGTGTGAGTGTGTGAGAGTGTGTGTGTGTGAGTGTGTGAGAGTGAGTGTGTGTGTGCGCAAGTGTATGCGAGTGTGTGTGTGAGTGTATGAGAGTGTGTGTGTGAGTGTGTGTGTGTAAGTGTGCAAGAGAATGTGTGTGTGAGAGATTGTGTATGTGAGTGTGCGTGTGAATGTGAGTGTGTGTGTGTGAGTGTGTGTATGTGTGAGTGTATGAGAGTGTGTGTGTGTATGAGAGTGTGTGTGAGTGTAAGAGAGTGTGTGTGTGAGTGAGTGTGTGTGTGAATGTGTGAGAGTGTGTGTGTATGTGTGAGTGTATGAGAGTGTGTGTGTGTGAGAGTTTGTGAGAGAGTGTGTGTGTATGTGTGAGTGTGTGTGTGAATGTATAAGAAAATGTGTGTGTGAGTGTATGAGAGTGTATGAGAGAGTGTGAGTGTGTGGTGTGAGTGTGAGAGAGTTTGTGAGTGTATGAGAGTGTGTGTGTGAGTGCGTGAGAGAGTGTGTATGTGAGTGTATGATTGTGTGTGAGTGTATGAGAGTGAGTGCGTGAGAGTGTGTGAGTGTGTGTGTATGTGTGAGTGTATGAGAGTGTGTGTGTGTGTCTGTGTGAATGTATGAGAGTGTGTGAGTGTGTGAGAGTGTAAGTGTGAGTGTGAGTGTGTGAGAGTGAGTGTGTGTGTGCGTGAATGAATGAGAGCGTGTGTGTGAGTGTGTGAGAGTGTGTGTGTATGTGTGAGTGTATGAGAGTGTGTGTGTGAGTGTATGAGAGTGTGTGTGTGCGTGAGTGAGTGTGTGTGTGAGAGAGTGTGTGTGAGTGAGTGTGTGTGTGTGAGAGTGTGTGTGTGAGTGTCTGTGTGTGAGTGTATGAGAGTGCGTGTGTGTGCGTGAGAGAGTGTGTGTGTGTGAGTGTATGAGTGTGTGTGAGTGTATGAGAGTGAGTGTGTGAGAGAGTGTGTGAGTGTGTGAGAATGTGTGTGTGTGCGTGAGTGTATGAGAGTGTGTGAGAGTGTGTGTATGTGTGAGTGTATGAGAGTGTGTGTGTGAGTGTATGAGATTGTGTGTGTATGTGTGAGTGTAAGAGAGTGTGTATGAGTGTGTGTGTATGTGTGAGTGTATGAGAGTGTGTGAGTGTATGAGATTGTGTGTGTATGTGAGTGTATGAGAGGGTGTGTGTGTGTGAGTGTATGAGAGTGTGTGTGTGAGTGTGTGTGTGTAAGTGTGCAAGAGAGTGTGTGTGTGAGAGATTGTGTATGTGTGTGTGTGTGCGTGTGAATGTGAGTGTGTATGTGTGAGTGTATGAGTGTGTGTATGAGAGTGTGTGTGAGTGTAAGAGAGTGTGTGTGTGTGAGTGAGTGTGTGTGTGTGTGAGTGTGTGTGTGAATGTGTGAGAGTGTGTGTGTATGTGTGAGTGTATGAGAGTGTGTGTGTGTGAGAGTTTGTGAGAGAGTGTGTGTGAGAGAGTGTGTGTGTATGTGTGAGTGTGTGTGTGAATGTATAAGAGAATGTGTGTGTGAGTGTATGAGAGTGTATGAGAGAGTGTGTGTGTGTGGTGTGAGTGTGAGAGAGTTTGTGAGTGTATGAGAGTGTGTGTGTGAGTGCATGAGAGAGTGTGTGTGAGTGTATGAGATTGTGTGTGTATGTGTGAGTGTAAGAGAGTGTGTGTGTGTGTGTGTATCTGTGTGAATGTATGAGAGTGTGTGAGTGCGTGAGAGAGTGTGAGTGTGTGAGAGCGTGATTGTGTGTATGAGAGTGTGTGTGTGAGTGTGTGAGTGTGTGTGTGTATGTGTGAGTGTATGAGAGAGTGTGTGTGTGTGTGTGTGTGGTGTGAGTGTGAGAGAGTTTGTGAGTGTATGAGAGTGTGTGTGTGAGTGCGTGAGAGAGTGTGTATGTGAGTGTATGAGTGTGTGTGAGTTTATGAGAGTGAGTGCGTGAGAGTGTGTGAGTTTGTAAGTGTGTGTGAGAGTGTGTGAGAGTGTGTGAGAGTATGTGTGTGTAAGAGAGTGTGTGTATGAGTGTATGATAGTGAGAGTGTGAGGGAGAATGTGTGTGTGAGTGTATGAGAGTGTGTGTGTGTGAGTGTATGAGCGTGTGTGAGTGTATGAGAGTGTGTGTGAGAGAGTGTGTGAGTGTGTGAGAGTGTTTAAGTGTGTGTGTGAGTGTGTGAGAGTGAGTGTGTGTGTGCGTGAATGAATGAGAGCGTGTGTGTGAGTGTGTGAGAGTGTGTGTGTGAGTGTATGAGATTGTGTGTGTATGTGTGAGTGTATGAGAGGGTGTGTGAGTGTATGAGAGTGTGTGTGTGCATGAGTGAGTGTGTGTGTGAGAGAGTGTGTGTGAGTGAGTGTGTGTGTGTGAGAGTGTGTGTGTGAGTGTCTGTGTGTGAGTGTATGAGAGTGCGTGTGTGAGTGCGTGAGAGAGTGTGTGTGTGTGAGTGTATGAGTGTGTGTGAGTGTATGAGAGAGTGTGTGAGTGTGTGAGAGTGTAAGTGTGTGTGTGAGTGTGTGAGAGTGAGTGTGTGTGTGCGTGAGTGTATGAGAGCGTGTGTGTGTGTGTGAGAGTGTGTGTGTATGTGTGAGTGTATGAGAGTGTGTGTGTGAGTGTATGAGAGTGTGTGTGTGCGTGAGTGAGTGTGTGTGTGAGGGAGTGTGTGTGAGTGAGTGTGTGTGTGTGAGTGTCTGTGTGTGAGTGTATGAGAGTGCGTGTGTGTGCGTGAGAGTGTGTGTGTGTGTGAGTGTATGAGTGTGTATGAGTGTATGAGAGTGAGTGTGTGAGAGAGTGTGTGAGTGTGTGAGAGTGTGTGTGTGCGTGAGTGTATGAGAGCGTGTGTGTGAGTGTGTGAGAGTGTGTGTATGTGTGAGTGTATGAGAGTGTGTGTGTGAGTGTATGAGATTGTGTGTGTATGTGTGAGTGTAAGAGAGTGTGTATGAGTGTGTGTGTATGTGTGAGTGTATGAGAGTGTGTGAGTGTATGAGATTGTGTGTGTATGTGTGAGTGTATGAGAGGGTGTGTGTGTGTGAGTGTATGAGAGTGTGTGTGTGAGTGTGTGTGTAAGTGTGCAAGAGAGTGTGTGTGTGAGAGATTGTGCATGTGTGTGTGAGTGTGCGTGTGAATGTGAGTGTGTGTGTGTGAGTGTGTGTATGTGTGAGTGTATGAGAGTGTGTATGAGAGTGTGTGTGAGTGTAAGAGAGTGTGTGTGTGTGAGTGAGTGTGTGTGTGTGAGAGTGTGTGTGTGAATGTGTGAGAGTGTGTGTGTATGTGTGAGTGTATGAGAGTGTGTGTGTGTGAGAGTTTGTGAGAGAGTGTGTGTGAGAGAGTGTGTGTGTATGTGTGAGTGTGTGTGTGAATGTATAAGAGAATGTGTGTGTGAGTGTATGAGAGTGTATGAGAGAGTGTGTGTGTGTGGTGTGAGTGTGAGTGAGTTTGTGAGTGTATAAGAGTGTGTGTGTGAGTGCATGAGAGAGTGTGTGTGAGTGTATGAGATTGTGTGTATGTGTGAGTGTAAGAGAGTGTGTATGAGTGTGTGTGTATGTGTGAGTGTATGAGAGTGTGTGTGTGTATGAGAGTGTGTGTGAGTGTAAGAGAGTGTGTGTGTGAGTGAGTGTGTGTGTGAATGTGTGAGAGTGTGTGTGTATGTGTGAGTGTATGAGAGTGTGTGTGTGAGTGTATGAGAGTGTGTGTGTGTGAGAGTTTGTGAGAGAGTGTGTGTGAGAGAGTGTGTGTGTATGTGTGAGTGTGTGTGTGAATGTATAAGAGAATGTGTGTGTGAGTGTATGAGAGAGTGTGTGTGTATGTGTGAGTGTGAGAGAGTTTGTGAGTGTATGAGAGTGTGTGTGTGAGTGCGTGAGAGAGTGTGTGTGTGAGTGTGTGAGTGTGTGTGAGTGTATGAGAGTGTGTGTGTGTGAGAGTTTGTGAGAGAGTGTGTGTGAGAGAGTGTGCGTGTATGTGTGAGTGTGCGTGTGAATGTATGAGGGAATGTGTGTGTGAGTGTATGAGAGTGTGTGAGAGTGTGTGTGTTAGTGTATGAGAGAGTGTGTGTGTGTGTGTGGTGTGAGTGTGAGAGAGTTTGTGAGTGTATGAGAGTGTGTGTGTGAGTGCGTGAGAGAGTGTGTATGTGAGTGTATGAGTGTGTGTGAGTTTATGAGAGTGAGTGCGTGAGAGTGTGTGAGTTTGTAAGTGTGTGTGAGAGTGTGTGAGAGTATGTGTGTGTAAGAGAGTGTGTGTATGAGTGTATGATAGTGAGAGTGTGAGGGAGAATGTGTGTGTGAGTGTATGAGAGTGTGTGTGTGTGAGTGTATGAGCGTGTGTGAGTGTATGAGAGTGTGTGTGAGAGAGTGTGTGAGTGTGTGAGAGTGTTTAAGTGTGTGTGTGAGTGTGTGAGAGTGAGTGTGTGCGTGCGTGAATGAATGAGAGCGTGTGTGTGAGTGTGTGAGAGTGTGTGTGTATGTGTGAGTGTATGAGAGGGTGTGTGTGTGAGTGTGTGAGATTGTGTGTGTATGTGTGAGTGTATGAGAGGGTGTGTGTGTGAGTGTATGAGAGTCTGTATGCGAGTGTGTGTGTGTGTGTAAGTGTGCAAGAGAGTGTGTGTGTGAGAGATTATGTATGTGTGTGTGAGTGTGCGTGTGTGTGTGAGTGTGAGTGTGTATGTGTGAGTGTGAGTGTGAGTGTGTATGTGTGAGTATATGAGAGTGTGTGTGTGTGTGAGTGTGTGTGTGAGTGAGTGTGTGTGTGTGAGTATATGAGAGTGTGTGTGTGTGTATGTGTGAGTGTATGAGAGTGTGTGTGTGTGAGAGTTTGTGAGAGAGTGTGTGTGAGAGAGTGTGTGTGTATGTGTGAGTGTGTGTGTGAATGTATAAGAGAATGTGTGTGTGAGTGTACGAGAGTGTGTGAGAGTGTGTGTGTGAGTGTATGAGAGAGAGTGTGTGTGTGTGTGGTGTGAGTGTGAGAGAGTTTGTGAGTGTATGAGAGTGTGTGTGTGAGTGCGTGAGAGAGTGTGTATGTGAGTGTATGAGTGTGTGTGAGTGTATGAGAGTGAGTACGTGAGAGTGTGTGAGTGTGTGTGTATGTGTGAGTGTATGAGAGTGTGTGTGAGTGTGTGTGTCTGTGTGAATGTATGAGAGTGTGTGAGTGCGTGAGAGAGTGTGAGTGTGTGAGAGCGTGATTGTGTGTATGAGAGTGTGTGTGTGAGTGTGTGAGTGTGTGTGAGTGTATGAGAGTGTGTGTGTGAATGTGTGAGAGTGTGTGTGTATGTGTGAGTGTATGAGAGTGTGTGTGTGTGAGAGTTTGTGAGAGAGTGTGTGTGAGAGAGTGTGCGTGTATGTGTGAGTGTGCGTGTGAATGTATGAGGGAATGTGTGTGTGAGTGTATGAGAGTGTGTGAGAGTGTGTGTTTGAGTGTATGAGAGAGTGTGTGTGTGTGTGTGGTGTGAGTGTGAGAGAGTTTGTGAGTGTATGAGAGTGTGTGTGTGAGTGCGTGAGAGAGTGTGTATGTGAGTGTATGAGTGTGTGTGAGTTTATGAGAGTGAGTGCGTGAGAATGTGTGAGTTTGTAAGTGTGTGTGAGAGTGTGTGAGAGTATGTGTGTGTAAGAGAGTGTGTGTATGAGTGTATGATAGTGAGAGTGTGAGGGAGAATGTGTGTGTGAGTGTATGAGAGTGTGTGTGTGTGAGAGAGTGTGTGTGTGTAGTGTGAGAGTGTGTGTGTGTGAGTGTATGAGTGTGTGTGAGTGTATGAGAGTGAGTGTGTGAGAGAGTGTGTGATTGTGTGAGAGTGTAAGTGTGTGTGTGAGTGTGTGAGAGTGAGTGTGTGTGTGCGTGAGTGTATGAGAGCGTGTGTGTGAGTGTGTGAGATTGTGTGTGTGAGTGTATGAGATTGTGTGTGTATGTGTGAGTGTATGAGAGGGTGTGTGTGTGTGTGTGTAAGTGTGCAAGAGAGTGTGTGTGTGAGAGATTATGTATGTGTGTGCGTGTGAATGTGAGTGTGTGTATGAATGTGTGAGAGTGTGTGTGTATGTGTGAGTGTATGAGAGTGTGTTTGTGAGAGAGTGTGTGTGAGAGAGTGTGTGTGTATGTGTGAGTGTGTGTGTGAATGTATAAGAGAATGTGTGTGTGAGTGTATGAGAGTGCGTGAGAGTGTGTGTGTGAGTGTATGAGAGTGTGTGTGTGAGTGCGTGAGAGAGTGTGTATGTGAGTGTATGAGTGTGTGTGAGTGTATGAGAGTGAGTACATGAGAGTGTGTGAGTGTGTGTGTATGTGTGAGTGTATGAGAGTGTGTGTGTGAGTGTGTATGTCTGTGTGAATGTATGGGAGTGTGTGAGTGCGTGAGAGAGTGTGAGTGTGTGAGAGCGTGATTGTGTGTATGAGAGTGTGTGTGTGAGTGTGTGAGTGTGTGTGAGTGTATGAGAGTGTGTGAGTGTGTGAGAGTGTGTATATATGTGAGTGTATGAGAGTGTGTGTGTGAATGTGTGAGAGTGTGTGTGTATGTGTGAGTGTATGAGAGTGTGTGTGTGTGAGAGTTTGTGAGAGAGTGTGTGTGAGAGTGTGTGCGTGTATGTGTGAGTGTGCGTGTGAATGTATGAGGGAATGTGTGTGTGAGTGTATGAGAGTGTGTGAGAGTGTGTGTGTGAGTGTATGAGAGAGTGTGTGTGTGTGTGTGTGTGGTGTGAGTGTGAGAGAGTTTGTGAGTGTATGAGAGTGTGTGTGTGCGTGCGTGAGAGAGTGTGTATGTGAGTGTATGAGTGTGTGTGAGTGTATGAGAGTGAGTGCGTGAGAGTGTGTGAGTGTGTAAGTGTGTGTGAGAGTGTGTGAGAATATGTGTGTGTAAGAGAGTGTGTGTATGAGTGTATGATAGTGTGAGGGAGAACGTGTGTGTGAGTGTATGAGAGTGTGTGTGTGTGAGAGTGTGTGTGTGTGGTGTGAGAGTGTGTGTGTGTGAGTGTATGAGTGTGTGTGAGTGTATGAGAGTGAGTGTGTACGTGTGAGTTTATGAGAATGTGTGTGAGTGTGTGTGTATGTGTGAGTGTATGAGAGTGTGTGTGTGTGTGAGTGTGTGTGTCTGTGTGAATTTATGAGAGTGTGTGAGTGTGTGTGAGAGCGTGATTGTGTGTATGAGAGTGTGTGTGTGAGTGTGTGAGTGTGTGTGAGTGTATGAGAGTGTGTGAGTGTGTGAGAGTGTGTGTATATGTGTGTGTATGAGAGTGTGTGTGTGAATGTGTGAGAGTGTGTGTATGTGTGAGTGTATGAGAGTGTGTGTGTGTGAGAGTTTGTGAGAGAGTGTGTGTGAGAGAGTGTGCGTGTATGTGTGAGTGTGTGTGTGATTGTATGAGGGAATGTGTGTGTGAGTGTATGAGAGTGTGTGAGAGTGTGTGTGAGTGTATGAGAGAGTGTGTGTGTGTGTGGTGTGAGTGTGAGAGAGTTTGTGAGTGTATGAGAGTGTGTGTGTGAGTGCGTGAGAGAGTGTGTATGTGAGTGTATGAGTGTGTGTGAGTGTATGAGAGTGAGTGTGTGAGAGTGTGTGAGTGTGTGAGAGTGTAAGTGTGTGTGAGAGTGTGTGAGAGTGTGTGAGTGTGTGAGAGTGTAAGTGTCTGTGAGAGTGTGTGAGAGTATGTGTGTGTAAGAGAGTGTGTGTATGAGTGTATGATAGTGTGAGTGTGAGGGAGAATGTGTGTGTGAGTGTATGAGAGTGTGTGTGTGTGAGAGAGTGTGTGTGTGTGTGGTGTGAGAGTGTGTGTGTGTATGAGAGTGTGAGTGTGAGTGTATGAGAGTGTGTGTGTGAGTGTGTGTGTGTGTAAGTGTGCACGAGAGTGTGTGTGTGTGAGAGATTGTGTATGTGTGTGAGTGTGCGTGTGAATGTGAGTGTGTGTGAGTGTGTGTGTGTGTGAGTGTGAGTGTGTATGTGTGAGTGTATGAGAGTGTGTGTGTATGAGAATGTGTGTGAGTGTATGATAGTGTGTGTGTGTGAGTGTGTGTGTGTGTGATTGTGTGTGTGTGTGAGTGTGAGTGTGTGTGTGTGTGAGAGAGTGTGTGTGTGTGTGAGTGTGTTTGTGAGAGTGTGTGTGTGTATGTGAGTGTGTGTGTGTGAGTGTGTATATGAGAGTGTGTGTGTGAGTGTATGAGAGTGTGTGTGAGTGTGTGTGTGTGAGTGTGTATATGAGAATGTGTGTGTGAGTGTATGAGAGTGTGTGTGTGAGTGCGTGAGAGTGTGTGTGTGAGAGTGTGTGAGTGTATGAGAGTGTGTGTGTAAGAGTGTGTGTGTGAGTGTATGATCGTGTGAGTTTGTGAGAGAATGTGTGTGTGAGTGTATGAGAGTGTGTGTGTGAGAGAGTGTGTGTATGGTGTGAGAGTGTGTGTGTATGAGACTGTGTGTGTGAGAGTGTATGAGTGTGTGTGTGTGTGTGTGAGTGTGAGTGTATGAGAGTGTGTGTGAGAGTGTGTGTGTATGTGTGAGTGTATGAGAGTGTGTGTGTGTGTGTCTGTGTGAATGTATGAGAGTGTGTGAGTGCGTGAGAGAGTGTGAGTGGGTGAGAGTGTGATTGTGTGTATGAGAGTGTGTGTGTGAGTGTGTGTGTGAGTGTGTGAGAGAATGTGTGTGTGAGTGTATGAGAGTGTATTTGTGTGTGTATGAGAGTGTGTGTGAGTGCATGAGAGTGTGTGTGTGTGTGTATGAGTGTGTGTGAGTGTATGAGAGTGAGTGTGTGAGTGTGTGAGAGTGTAATTGTGTGTGAGAGTGAGTGTGTGTGTGAGTGTATGATAGCGTGTGTGTGAGTGTGTGTGTGTGTGTGAGTGTAAGAGAGTGTGTGTGTGTCTGTGTGAATATATGAGAGTGTGTGTGTGAGTGTGTGTGTGAGAGAAAGTGTGTGTGTATGAGAGTGTGGATGTGTGTGTATGAGAGTGTATGAGTGTGTGAGTGTATGAGAGTGTGTGTGTGAGTGCGTGAGAGTGTGTGTGTGAGTGTATGAGTGTGTGAGTGTATGAGAGTGTGTGTGAGTGTGTGTGTCTGTGTGAATGTATGAGAGTGTGTGAGTGCGTGAGAGAGTGTGAGTGTGTGAGAGCGTGATTGTGTGTATGAGAGTGTGTGTGTGAGTGTGTGAGTGTGTGTGAGTGTATGAGAGTGTGTGTGTGAATGTGTGAGAGTGTGTGTGTATGTGTGAGTGTATGAGAGTGTGTGTGTGTGAGAGTTTGTGAGAGAGTGTGTGTGAGAGAGTGTGCGTGTATGTGTGAGTGTGCGTGTGAATGTATGAGGGAATGTGTGTGTGAGTGTATGAGAGTGTGTGAGAGTGTGTGTTTGAGTGTATGAGAGAGTGTGTGTGTGTGTGTGGTGTGAGTGTGAGAGAGTTTGTGAGTGTATGAGAGTGTGTGTGTGAGTGCGTGAGAGAGTGTGTATGTGAGTGTATGAGTGTGTGTGAGTTTATGAGAGTGAGTGCGTGAGAATGTGTGAGTTTGTAAGTGTGTGTGAGAGTGTGTGAGAGTATGTGTGTGTAAGAGAGTGTGTGTATGAGTGTATGATAGTGAGAGTGTGAGGGAGAATGTGTGTGTGAGTGTATGAGAGTGTGTGTGTGTGAGAGAGTGTGTGTGTGTAGTGTGAGAGTGTGTGTGTGTGAGTGTATGAGTGTGTGTGAGTGTATGAGAGTGAGTGTGTGAGAGAGTGTGTGATTGTGTGAGAGTGTAAGTGTGTGTGTGAGTGTGTGAGAGTGAGTGTGTGTGTGCGTGAGTGTATGAGAGCGTGTGTGTGAGTGTGTGAGAGTGTGTGTGTATGTGTGAGTGTATGAGAGTGTGTGTGTGAGTGTATGAGATTGTGTGTGTGAGTGTATGAGATTGTGTGTGTATGTGTGAGTGTATGAGAGGGTGTGTGTGTGTGTGTGTAAGTGTGCAAGAGAGTGTGTGTGAGAGATTATGTATGTGTGTGCGTGTGAATGTGAGTGTGTGTATGAATGTGTGAGAGTGTGTGTGTATGTGTGAGTGTATGAGAGTGTGTTTGTGAGAGAGTGTGTGTGAGAGAGTGTGTGTGTATGTGTGAGTGTGTGTGTGAATGTATAAGAGAATGTGTGTGTGAGTGTATGAGAGTGCGTGAGAGTGTGTGTGTGAGTGTATGAGAGTGTGTGTGTGAGTGCGTGAGAGAGTGTGTATGTGAGTGTATGAGTGTGTGTGAGTGTATGAGAGTGAGTACGTGAGAGTGTGTGAGTGTGTGTGTATGTGTGAGTGTATGAGAGTGTGTGTGTGTGAGTGTGTATGTCTGTGTGAATGTATGGGAGTGTGTGAGTGCGTGAGAGAGTGTGAGTGTGTGAGAGCGTGATTGTGTGTATGAGAGTGTGTGTGTGAGTGTATGAGTGTGTGTGAGTGTATGAGAGTGTGTGAGTGTGTGAGAGTGTGTATATATGTGAGTGTATGAGAGTGTGTGTGTGAATGTGTGAGAGTGTGTGTGTATGTGTGAGTGTATGAGAGTGTGTGTGTGTGAGAGTTTGTGAGAGAGTGTGTGTGAGAGTGTGTGCGTGTATGTGTGAGTGTGCGTGTGAATGTATGAGGGAATGTGTGTGTGAGTGTATGAGAGTGTGTGAGAGTGTGTGTGTGAGTGTATGAGAGAGTGTGTGTGTGTGTGTGTGTGTGGTGTGAGTGTGAGAGAGTTTGTGAGTGTATGAGAGTGTGTGTGTGCGTGCGTGAGAGAGTGTGTATGTGAGTGTATGAGTGTGTGTGAGTGTATGAGAGTGAGTGCGTGAGAGTGTGTGAGTGTGTAAGTGTGTGTGAGAGTGTGTGAGAATATGTGTGTGTAAGAGAGTGTGTGTATGAGTGTATGATAGTGTGAGGGAGAACGTGTGTGTGAGTGTATGAGAGTGTGTGTGTGTGAGAGTGTGTGTGTGTGGTGTGAGAGTGTGTGTGTGTGAGTGTATGAGTGTGTGTGAGTGTATGAGAGTGAGTGTGTACGTGTGAGTTTATGAGAATGTGTGTGAGTGTGTGTGTATGTGTGAGTGTATGAGAGTGTGTGTGTGTGAGTGTGTGTGTCTGTGTGAATTTATGAGAGTGTGTGAGTGTGTGTGAGAGCGTGATTGTGTGTATGAGAGTGTGTGTGTGAGTGTGTGAGTGTGTGTGAGTGTATGAGAGTGTGTGAGTGTGTGAGAGTGTGTGTATATGTGTGTGTATGAGAGTGTGTGTGTGAATGTGTGAGAGTGTGTGTATGTGTGAGTGTATGAGAGTGTGTGTGTGTGAGAGTTTGTGAGAGAGTGTGTGTGAGAGAGTGCGTGTATGTGTGAGTGTGTGTGTGATTGTATGAGGGAATGTGTGTGTGAGTGTATGAGAGTGTGTGAGAGTGTGTGTGAGTGTATGAGAGAGTGTGTGTGTGTGTGGTGTGAGTGTGAGAGAGTTTGTGAGTGTATGAGAGTGTGTGTGTGAGTGCGTGAGAGAGTGTGTATGTGAGTGTATGAGTGTGTGTGAGTGTATGAGAGTGAGTGTGTGAGAGTGTGTGAGTGTGTGAGAGTGTAAGTGTGTGTGAGAGTGTGTGAGAGTGTGTGAGTGTGTGAGAGTGTAAGTGTCTGTGAGAGTGTGTGAGAGTATGTGTGTGTAAGAGAGTGTGTGTATGAGTGTATGATAGTGTGAGTGTGAGGGAGAATGTGTGTGTGAGTGTATGAGAGTGTGTGTGTGTGAGAGAGTGTGTGTGTGTGTGGTGTGAGAGTGTGTGTGTGTATGAGAGTGTGAGTGTGAGTGTATGAGAGTGTGTGTGTGAGTGTGTGTGTGTGTAAGTGTGCACGAGAGTGTGTGTGTGTGAGAGATTGTGTATGTGTGTGAGTGTGCGTGTGAATGTGAGTGTGTGTGAGTGTGTGTGTGTGTGAGTGTGAGTGTGTATGTGTGAGTGTATGAGAGTGTGTGTGTATGAGAATGTGTGTGAGTGTATGATAGTGTGTGTGTGTGAGTGTGTGTGTGTGTGATTGTGTGTGTGTGTGAGTGTGAGTGTGTGTGTGTGTGAGAGAGTGTGTGTGTGTGTGAGTGTGTTTGTGAGAGTGTGTGTGTGTATGTGAGTGTGTGTGTGTGAGTGTGTATATGAGAGTGTGTGTGTGAGTGTATGAGAGTGTGTGTGAGTGTGTGTGTGTGAGTGTGTATATGAGAATGTGTGTGTGAGTGTATGAGAGTGTGTGTGTGAGTGCGTGAGAGTGTGTGTGTGAGAGTGTGTGAGTGTATGAGAGTGTGTGTGTAAGAGTGTGTGTGTGAGTGTATGATCGTGTGAGTTTGTGAGAGAATGTGTGTGTGAGTGTATGAGAGTGTGTGTGTGAGAGAGTGTGTGTATGGTGTGAGAGTGTGTGTGTATGAGACTGTGTGTGTGAGAGTGTATGAGTGTGTGTGTGTGTGTGTGAGTGTGAGTGTATGAGAGTGTGTGTGAGAGTGTGTGTGTATGTGTGAGTGTATGAGAGTGTGTGTGTGTGTGTCTGTGTGAATGTATGAGAGTGTGTGAGTGCGTGAGAGAGTGTGAGTGGGTGAGAGTGTGATTGTGTGTATGAGAGTGTGTGTGTGAGTGTGTGTGTGAGTGTGTGAGAGAATGTGTGTGTGAGTGTATGAGAGTGTATTTGTGTGTGTATGAGAGTGTGTGTGAGTGCATGAGAGTGTGTGTGTGTGTGTATGAGTGTGTGTGAGTGTATGAGAGTGAGTGTGTGAGTGTGTGAGAGTGTAATTGTGTGTGAGAGTGAGTGTGTGTGTGAGTGTATGATAGCGTGTGTGTGAGTGTGTGTGTGTGTGTGAGTGTAAGAGAGTGTGTGTGTGTCTGTGTGAATATATGAGAGTGTGTGTGTGAGTGTGTGTGTGAGAGAAAGTGTGTGTGTATGAGAGTGTGGATGTGTGTGTATGAGAGTGTATGAGTGTGTGAGTGTATGAGAGTGTGTGTGTGAGTGCGTGAGAGTGTGTGTGTGAGTGTATGAGTGTGTGAGTGTATGAGAGTGTGTGTGAGTGTGTGTGTCTGTGTGAATGTATGAGAGTGTGTGAGTGCGTGAGAGAGTGTGAGTGTGTGAGAGCGTGATTGTGTGTATGAGAGTGTGTGTGTGAGTGTGTGAGTGTGTGTGAGTGTATGAGAGTGTGTGTGTGAATGTGTGAGAGTGTGTGTGTATGTGTGAGTGTATGAGAGTGTGTGTGTGTGAGAGTTTGTGAGAGAGTGTGTGTGAGAGAGTGTGCGTGTATGTGTGAGTGTGCGTGTGAATGTATGAGGGAATGTGTGTGTGAGTGTATGAGAGTGTGTGAGAGTGTGTGTTTGAGTGTATGAGAGAGTGTGTGTGTGTGTGTGGTGTGAGTGTGAGAGAGTTTGTGAGTGTATGAGAGTGTGTGTGTGAGTGCGTGAGAGAGTGTGTATGTGAGTGTATGAGTGTGTGTGAGTTTATGAGAGTGAGTGCGTGAGAATGTGTGAGTTTGTAAGTGTGTGTGAGAGTGTGTGAGAGTATGTGTGTGTAAGAGAGTGTGTGTATGAGTGTATGATAGTGAGAGTGTGAGGGAGAATGTGTGTGTGAGTGTATGAGAGTGTGTGTGTGTGAGAGAGTGTGTGTGTGTAGTGTGAGAGTGTGTGTGTGTGAGTGTATGAGTGTGTGTGAGTGTATGAGAGTGAGTGTGTGAGAGAGTGTGTGATTGTGTGAGAGTGTAAGTGTGTGTGTGAGTGTGTGAGAGTGAGTGTGTGTGTGCGTGAGTGTATGAGAGCGTGTGTGTGAGTGTGTGAGAGTGTGTGTGTATGTGTGAGTGTATGAGAGTGTGTGTGTGAGTGTATGAGATTGTGTGTGTGAGTGTATGAGATTGTGTGTGTATGTGTGAGTGTATGAGAGGGTGTGTGTGTGTGTGTGTAAGTGTGCAAGAGAGTGTGTGTGTGAGAGATTATGTATGTGTGTGCGTGTGAATGTGAGTGTGTGTATGAATGTGTGAGAGTGTGTGTGTATGTGTGAGTGTATGAGAGTGTGTTTGTGAGAGAGTGTGTGTGAGAGAGTGTGTGTGTATGTGTGAGTGTGTGTGTGAATGTATAAGAGAATGTGTGTGTGAGTGTATGAGAGTGCGTGAGAGTGTGTGTGTGAGTGTATGAGAGTGTGTGTGTGAGTGCGTGAGAGAGTGTGTATGTGAGTGTATGAGTGTGTGTGAGTGTATGAGAGTGAGTACGTGAGAGTGTGTGAGTGTGTGTGTATGTGTGAGTGTATGAGAGTGTGTGTGTGTGAGTGTGTATGTCTGTGTGAATGTATGGGAGTGTGTGAGTGCGTGAGAGAGTGTGAGTGTGTGAGAGCGTGATTGTGTGTATGAGAGTGTGTGTGTGAGTGTGTGAGTGTGTGTGAGTGTATGAGAGTGTGTGAGTGTGTGAGAGTGTGTATATATGTGAGTGTATGAGAGTGTGTGTGTGAATGTGTGAGAGTGTGTGTGTATGTGTGAGTGTATGAGAGTGTGTGTGTGTGAGAGTTTGTGAGAGAGTGTGTGTGAGAGTGTGTGCGTGTATGTGTGAGTGTGCGTGTGAATGTATGAGGGAATGTGTGTGTGAGTGTATGAGAGTGTGTGAGAGTGTGTGTGTGAGTGTATGAGAGAGTGTGTGTGTGTGTGTGTGTGTGGTGTGAGTGTGAGAGAGTTTGTGAGTGTATGAGAGTGTGTGTGTGCGTGCGTGAGAGAGTGTGTATGTGAGTGTATGAGTGTGTGTGAGTGTATGAGAGTGAGTGCGTGAGAGTGTGTGAGTGTGTAAGTGTGTGTGAGAGTGTGTGAGAATATGTGTGTGTAAGAGAGTGTGTGTATGAGTGTATGATAGTGTGAGGGAGAACGTGTGTGTGAGTGTATGAGAGTGTGTGTGTGTGAGAGTGTGTGTGTGTGGTGTGAGAGTGTGTGTGTGTGAGTGTATGAGTGTGTGTGAGTGTATGAGAGTGAGTGTGTACGTGTGAGTTTATGAGAATGTGTGTGAGTGTGTGTGTATGTGTGAGTGTATGAGAGTGTGTGTGTGTGAGTGTGTGTGTCTGTGTGAATTTATGAGAGTGTGTGAGTGTGTGTGAGAGCGTGATTGTGTGTATGAGAGTGTGTGTGTGAGTGTGTGAGTGTGTGTGAGTGTATGAGAGTGTGTGAGTGTGTGAGAGTGTGTGTATATGTGTGTGTATGAGAGTGTGTGTGTGAATGTGTGAGAGTGTGTGTATGTGTGAGTGTATGAGAGTGTGTGTGTGTGAGAGTTTGTGAGAGAGTGTGTGTGAGAGAGTGCGTGTATGTGTGAGTGTGTGTGTGATTGTATGAGGGAATGTGTGTGTGAGTGTATGAGAGTGTGTGAGAGTGTGTGTGAGTGTATGAGAGAGTGTGTGTGTGTGTGGTGTGAGTGTGAGAGAGTTTGTGAGTGTATGAGAGTGTGTGTGTGAGTGCGTGAGAGAGTGTGTATGTGAGTGTATGAGTGTGTGTGAGTGTATGAGAGTGAGTGTGTGAGAGTGTGTGAGTGTGTGAGAGTGTAAGTGTGTGTGAGAGTGTGTGAGAGTGTGTGAGTGTGTGAGAGTGTAAGTGTCTGTGAGAGTGTGTGAGAGTATGTGTGTGTAAGAGAGTGTGTGTATGAGTGTATGATAGTGTGAGTGTGAGGGAGAATGTGTGTGTGAGTGTATGAGAGTGTGTGTGTGTGAGAGAGTGTGTGTGTGTGTGGTGTGAGAGTGTGTGTGTGTATGAGAGTGTGAGTGTGAGTGTATGAGAGTGTGTGTGTGAGTGTGTGTGTGTGTAAGTGTGCACGAGAGTGTGTGTGTGTGAGAGATTGTGTATGTGTGTGAGTGTGCGTGTGAATGTGAGTGTGTGTGAGTGTGTGTGTGTGTGAGTGTGAGTGTGTATGTGTGAGTGTATGAGAGTGTGTGTGTATGAGAATGTGTGTGAGTGTATGATAGTGTGTGTGTGTGAGTGTGTGTGTGTGTGATTGTGTGTGTGTGTGAGTGTGAGTGTGTGTGTGTGTGAGAGAGTGTGTGTGTGTGTGAGTGTGTTTGTGAGAGTGTGTGTGTGTATGTGAGTGTGTGTGTGTGAGTGTGTATATGAGAGTGTGTGTGTGAGTGTATGAGAGTGTGTGTGAGTGTGTGTGTGTGAGTGTGTATATGAGAATGTGTGTGTGAGTGTATGAGAGTGTGTGTGTGAGTGCGTGAGAGTGTGTGTGTGAGAGTGTGTGAGTGTATGAGAGTGTGTGTGTAAGAGTGTGTGTGTGAGTGTATGATCGTGTGAGTTTGTGAGAGAATGTGTGTGTGAGTGTATGAGAGTGTGTGTGTGAGAGAGTGTGTGTATGGTGTGAGAGTGTGTGTGTATGAGACTGTGTGTGTGAGAGTGTATGAGTGTGTGTGTGTGTGTGTGAGTGTGAGTGTATGAGAGTGTGTGTGAGAGTGTGTGTGTATGTGTGAGTGTATGAGAGTGTGTGTGTGTGTGTCTGTGTGAATGTATGAGAGTGTGTGAGTGCGTGAGAGAGTGTGAGTGGGTGAGAGTGTGATTGTGTGTATGAGAGTGTGTGTGTGAGTGTGTGTGTGAGTGTGTGAGAGAATGTGTGTGTGAGTGTATGAGAGTGTATTTGTGTGTGTATGAGAGTGTGTGTGAGTGCATGAGAGTGTGTGTGTGTGTGTATGAGTGTGTGTGAGTGTATGAGAGTGAGTGTGTGAGTGTGTGAGAGTGTAATTGTGTGTGAGAGTGAGTGTGTGTGTGAGTGTATGATAGCGTGTGTGTGAGTGTGTGTGTGTGTGTGAGTGTAAGAGAGTGTGTGTGTGTCTGTGTGAATATATGAGAGTGTGTGTGTGAGTGTGTGTGTGAGAGAAAGTGTGTGTGTATGAGAGTGTGGATGTGTGTGTATGAGAGTGTGTATGAGAGTGTATGAGTGTGTGAGTGTATGAGAGTGTGTGTGTGAGTGCGTGAGAGTGTGTGTGTGAGTGTATGAGTGTGTGAGTGTATGAGAGTGAGTGTGTGAGTGTGTGAGAGTGTAAGTGTGTGTGTGTGTGAGAGTGAGTGTATGTGTGTGTGTGTGAGAGAGAGAATGTGTGTGTATATGAGAGTGTGTGTGAGTGTGTTGAGTGTGTGTGTGTGTGTGAGAGTGTTTGTGAGTGTGTGTGTAATAGAGTATGTGTGAGTGTGAGTGTGTGTGTGAGAGTGTGTGTGTGTGTTTGTGTGTGTGAGTGTGTGTGTGAGTGTGTGTGTGAGTGTGTGTGAGTGTGAGTGTGTGTGTGTGAGTCTGTATGTGAGTGTGTGTGTGAGAGTGTGTTGAGTGTGTGTGTGAGTGTGTGTGAGTGTGTGTGTGAGAGTGTTTGTGAGTGTTTGTGTGTGAGAGTGTGTGTGAGTGTGTGAGTGTGTGTGTGTGTTTGCGTGTGTGAGTGTGTGAGTGTGTGTGTGAGTGTGTGTGTGAGAGAGAGTGTATGTGTGTGTGAGTGTGTGTGTGTGAGAGAGAATGTGTGTGTGTGAGTGTGTGAGTGTGTGAGAGAGTGTGTGAGTGTGAGTGTGTGAGTCTGTATGTGAGTGTGTGAGAGTGTGTGTGTGAGTGTATGAGAGTGTGTGTGAGTGTGTGTGTGTGAGTGTGTATATGAGAGTGTGTGTGTGAGTGTATGAGAGTGTGTGAGTGTATGAGAGTGTGTGTGTAAGAGTGTGTGTGTGAGTGTATGATCGTGTGAGTGTGTGAGAGAATGTGTGTGTGAGTGTATGAGAGTGTGTGTGTGTGAGAGAGTGTGTGTATGGTGTGAGAGTGTGTGTGTGTGTGTGTGAGTGTGAGTGTATGAGAGTGTGTGTGAGAGTGTGTGTGTATGTGTGAGTGTATGAGAGTGTGTGTGTGTGTCTGTGTGAATGTATGAGAGTGTGTGAGTGCGTGAGAGAGTGTGAGTGTGTGAGAGTGTGATTGTGTGTATGAGAGTGTGTGTGTGAGTGTGTGAGAGAATGTGTGTGTGAGTGTATGAGAGTGTATTTGTGTGTGTATGAGAGTGTGTGTGTGAGTGTATGAGAGTGTGTGTGAGTGTATGAGAGTGTGTGTGAGTGCATGAGAGTGTGTGTGTGTGAGTGTATGAGAGTGAGTGTGTGAGTGTGTGAGAGTGTAAGTGTGTGTGAGAGTGAGTGTGTGTGTGTGAGTGTATGATAGCGTGTGTGTGAGTGTGTGTGTATGTGTGAGTGTAAGAGAGTGTGTGTGTGTCTGTGTGAATATATGAGAGTGTGTGTGTGAGTGTGTGTGTGAGAGAAAGTGTGTGTGTATGAGAGTGTGGATGTGTGTGTATGAGAGTGTGTATGAGAGTGTATGAGAGTGTGTGTGAGTGTGTGTGTGTGAGTGTGTATATGAGAATGTGTGTGTGAGTGTATGAGAGTGTGTGTGTGAGTGCGTGAGAGTGTGTGTGTGAGAGTGTGTGAGTGTATGAGAGTGTGTGTGTAAGAGTGTGTGTGTGAGTGTATGATCGTGTGAGTTTGTGAGAGAATGTGTGTGTGAGTGTATGAGAGTGTGTGTGTGAGAGAGTGTGTGTATGGTGTGAGAGTGTGTGTGTATGAGACTGTGTGTGTGAGAGTGTATGAGTGTGTGTGTGTGTGTGTGAGTGTGAGTGTATGAGAGTGTGTGTGAGAGTGTGTGTGTATGTGTGAGTGTATGAGAGTGTGTGTGTGTGTGTCTGTGTGAATGTATGAGAGTGTGTGAGTGCGTGAGAGAGTGTGAGTGGGTGAGAGTGTGATTGTGTGTATGAGAGTGTGTGTGTGAGTGTGTGTGTGAGTGTGTGAGAGAATGTGTGTGTGAGTGTATGAGAGTGTATTTGTGTGTGTATGAGAGTGTGTGTGAGTGCATGAGAGTGTGTGTGTGTGTGTATGAGTGTGTGTGAGTGTATGAGAGTGAGTGTGTGAGTGTGTGAGAGTGTAATTGTGTGTGAGAGTGAGTGTGTGTGTGAGTGTATGATAGCGTGTGTGTGAGTGTGTGTGTGTGTGTGAGTGTAAGAGAGTGTGTGTGTGTCTGTGTGAATATATGAGAGTGTGTGTGTGAGTGTGTGTGTGAGAGAAAGTGTGTGTGTATGAGAGTGTGGATGTGTGTGTATGAGAGTGTGTATGAGAGTGTATGAGTGTGTGAGTGTATGAGAGTGTGTGTGTGAGTGCGTGAGAGTGTGTGTGTGAGTGTATGAGTGTGTGAGTGTATGAGAGTGAGTGTGTGAGTGTGTGAGAGTGTAAGTGTGTGTGTGTGTGAGAGTGAGTGTATGTGTGTGTGTGTGAGAGAGAGAATGTGTGTGTATATGAGAGTGTGTGTGAGTGTGTTGAGTGTGTGTGTGTGTGTGAGAGTGTTTGTGAGTGTGTGTGTAATAGAGTATGTGTGAGTGTGAGTGTGTGTGTGAGAGTGTGTGTGTGTGTTTGTGTGTGTGAGTGTGTGTGTGAGAGTGTGTGTGTGTGAGTGTGTGTGAGTGTGAGTGTGTGTGTGTGAGTCTGTATGTGAGTGTGTGTGTGAGAGTGTGTTGAGTGTGTGTGTGAGTGTGTGTGAGTGTGTGTGTGAGAGTGTTTGTGAGTGTTTGTGTGTGAGAGTGTGTGTGAGTGTGTGAGTGTGTGTGTGTGTTTGCGTGTGTGAGTGTGTGAGTGTGTGTGTGAGTGTGTGTGTGAGAGAGAGTGTATGTGTGTGTGAGTGTGTGTGTGTGAGAGAGAATGTGTGTGTGTGAGTGTGTGAGTGTGTGAGAGAGTGTGTGAGTGTGAGTGTGTGAGTCTGTATGTGAGTGTGTGAGAGTGTGTGTGTGAGTGTATGAGAGTGTGTGTGAGTGTGTGTGTGTGAGTGTGTATATGAGAGTGTGTGTGTGAGTGTATGAGAGTGTGTGAGTGTATGAGAGTGTGTGTGTAAGAGTG